>NC_138176.1:223194853-223467878 GCF_964165515.1 Mesoplodon bidens
CCTTTTAAAAAACAATCCGTCGATGACATTTCACGAAAGAATCTTATTTTCCTTTAAAACCTTATTTTCATGCTTACTGTACTACGTGAAATGTAATTTTCTTTTTCACACCTTGAAGCTACAGGAGAATTTAACTCAAAGGGACAGAAACATGAAACAGCTGAATATTCATCACTCTCTGAATGATATATTGCTCAATAATTTGTTATAGGCCCAAAGCCTTTGGCCAAACCCGATGGTTTTGTTGTTGCCGTTCCTTAAAACATGGGAACTCGGCATGTTAGCAGCAAACTCAACTTTTTAAGAGTGTTTTTCACTTAACTATCCCTGATGGGTGCTCTAGAATAACCAGATCTTACGTACAATGTGGTTTCCTTTTTTTCAAAAATCTCATTCAATTTCAGCCTCAGAAAGGCAATTTCATCAAATTCCTTTTAGAATTAACTTCTTGCTTAAATCTCTTTTTCATGTTTAGAGGTCTATTTGTTGTCCTGCTGGAGGATTTTTTTTTTTTTTTTAAGCAGTTGACAACTGCCCAGCAACAGCAGCCTGGGCTTGCAGTCACTATTTCGGGCTACATCACATGGCACTTACATAACCTTGTTTAACTGCTCTTGAACTGGTTTGAACAACCTGGGAAACAGATTAGGGCGGTCCCAGCAAATTCCCGCACTGCAGATTCTGATGGGCGAGTTCCCATCCCCCCTCTCTACATCTTATACTGCTGCCTGGTGAGTGAGAGGGTGTCCAAAAGGACTGGTTACTCATTGCTCGAGCCAGCTAAAACATCTGACAATTAACTGCCTCTGTTCAGTTAAAACCAGTCCCGTCTGCCCATAATAAACCAATGAACAATGATCCCCTGCTGCTGAACTTTATGAGTGAGCCTGGATTAACAGGCTTTAAAATGCCAGAGTGGGAGGGGGGGAAACTCACTTGAGAAGTAGTAAGTGGTGCCTCTGCCACCACCTTTAAACACAGATCTTTTGAAGTTATGATTTTGGGATTCTAAGATTTTAATTTAGAAGGCAGATTGGACTTATGTTTTCCCTGTGGTGTTTTAAGAGTTCTTCCCATGTGGGTAAGCACAGAATTCCAGGATAAACATTCTTCTCAGTGTGAAAGGTGTTAGTTTTTAAAAATATATATAACTTCTAATCATCATGAGTTAAATTTTAGGCCTGCTGCATATTTTAGTGAAAGATAATCAAAGAAAATACTATACGGCAAAAGCCAAGTGCTATAAGCTTTTAACCTGGAGAAACATGTATTATGATGTGTAATAAGAAAAGACAAGTTATCGCCATGGAACAAGGGACATTTTTTCAGGAGGCATGACTTACATCCTACACATTGAATAGTAAGAATTTAACCTAGTTGTACTTGAGTATGCAAAAACATCTGTTATCTAGATAAACTAATAAGTTATTGAGGGTAATGGGCAAGGAACTAACAAACATTTGTTGAATTCCTATTATGTGACAGGTGCTTTCCCAATCATATAATTTAATCCTTAATTTAAAAATCCTATCTGGGGGTGGGGGGCTGTGAGATTGGTCATATTATCCCCATTTTGTCAATAAAGACACAGAGAGGTTAAATCATGTGACTAGCTTGGCTGGGATTTGTACTTGGAACTCTTTTATTACAGCACTTGCTCTTTCTATGGCTTCATACATATCAGAAGTATCCTTAAGATAGTTCTACCTAGAGGGTAATACGGAACAGAAACAGAATCTTTGCAGTGAAAAATATTTAGGCTGCCATATAATGGATAAGTCTCACATGGAAACATCACTAACCACTGTGGCAGGTGGAAGAGGAAACTGCATGAATATAGGTGTACCCAGAAATCCAAGCCGCAACTGCAATATGCATAGGATGACAAACTTACATACTAACTAATCCACCTCTTTCTGCCTGATCCAAAGGTACCTCTAAACCCCAGACCTCGAAGCAGACATGTGCACAGGTCTGCAGAATTGAAAACTCCTGTGTGCTGGGTTCTTCACGATCAGATTTCATTCATTCTTGCCCAACCGGTGAATCTCCCAAGATCTCAAAAGTAGAAATGAGATCTGGGCAGACAGAAGGGACTCTGGTTTAGCCACTCTGGCCTCAAACTATTTGTTAAGATTTGAAGGTCTCAACACAGCTCAGTGGGTCGTTAGGTGCCATCTCAGGGATAGCCCGGTTTCTAAACACCCTTAGAGCTTGAAACCCAAATGAAACCCAGATGAGCACCTTACTGGTGACAGAGCACAACTGTATCATAAACTTCTATCAGCAATCTCAATTTTTGCAAGAAAAGAAATTATGACATCATTTGATATCAGTTTGTTTTGCTCATACGCACATACACACACATCAAATTAGAGTAGGTTTGGGTATATAATGATATAGTGCATGCACATGGTACAGAATTCAAGAAGTGCTAGGGGTCATATGGTGAAAAGGTCCTCCGTCCCTCCCCTGTCCTCTAGGCACCCGTTCCCTTCCCCAGAGGCTAACACTGTTATCAATGACTCTGTATCCTTCCAGAGATTTTCTAGGACACATGTTTTTTTTAACCACCGTAAATCTGTTCTGTTTGTTAAGTTAGGCATTATTAATTCAATGTCTGCTTGCTCTTTTATTAATTAATTCAATAAATGATTATTGGGTGGCTATTACATGCCTGTCATTGTCATCAGCACAGGGGTGGAGAGAGCAATGAGATCTCTGTCCATAGGGGACTCATACATGGTCCAATGTGGGAGAGGGGGTCCTAAGCACATCAAACCCTGAGGCCAGAACAGCACATGGACAGAGGTCTACAGGCACACAGAAGAGGAAGTGATGATCTTTGCTATACCGTGCTGCATAGCCTGGACTTGAATCTTTAGGTGATGGGGAAGCCTGTCCAGGTCTAGTTTGTGTTTGAGGAAGCTCACACTGATGGCTCAGTGGAAAATATCCTGAAGAAAGGGCAAAGGGACTGGTTAAGCCCAGGTTTCCGATGACTCTTTCAGAAGATGGTGGTTAGGAGATACAATTTTCAATTACCATCCTCATCTCTGTTGTTCCCTAGCCCCAAATGTGTTTTTTCCACATCTCAATTGCTTCAACATCTACTCATTAGCCAAGAGAGAACAACTGAAGCCATCTTCAATGATTTCTTTCCGGACCTTCAGGCAAATATTCCACACCTTTCTGATTTTCTAACTCAAAGTTATTGACTTCTGCCTCCTGCATCCTGTCATTGTCTCACAGAAACAGATAATATGTATGCTTGAGATAAAAATGGCAGCCTTGGAGTTACTACTTAGCTTACCAAAGCAGAATAGATATTTTCTTTTTTAACATTCTAAATTGGCCAGTCCCCTTTTGTCCAATTATTCCCAGTAGAAATGACTTACAACTTTAGTATGTGAACCAAAATTCTTGTGCTTATGAGGAAAAAGTGGTGTAAGACATAAATCTGCATACACTAGAACTTTGTCTAAGTTTATTTTACCACTTGGAGGTAAAGATTAGAATCAGATGAGAGAGGGGAGAGGGGAGAGAAACTGTGGGAAATTGTTCTGTGAAATAAGACAAGCTGTTGGCCGAGAAATAAGAAAGGCAGGGCTGGATGACAGACCAGATCGTAAGTGTGGGGAGCAACCATGAAAATATGACAGACAGCATGAGATAGAATTGAAAAGGACCAACGTTTGTTGAGAATCTATTATGGCCTAAGCTACTAGGCTGGGAAAGTTATACTCTTCTCATACTTAATGTTTACAATAACCTTTTAAATAGATAATATTATCCTCCTGCCCTGGACAAGAAAATAAGTTAAGCAGCTGTCTATGGTGCTTCATGTGGCCAGTGGTGATACCAGGATTTGACTCACCTTGGCAAGTCACGCAGAGCAATCCTGAAATCTCAACACGCGCAAAAATATCTCATTTTGCTTTCTGAGAAAGCTTTGTACGTACATGTTTTAACTTTGAACATTTCCTCATTGGAATAAATTGCTTAAAATGAAAGAATTTCCCATTTAGAGAACAGCTTATCCTTAATCACAGCCAAAATTCAGGACAAGAAAAGTTCCTAATGTAGTTCCTAATGTAGTTCCTAATGTAGTAATGGGGTTTGGCATTCAGACACATGTGGGGTTACATCCAGACTCTGTCACTAATCAGCTGTGTAACCCTGAGCAAGCCATTCAGGCTTGTATTTTCTCATCCATAAAGTGAGAGTAACAAAACTTATCTCCCAGGGGATTATCAAGAAGAAATGTGGTAGCATATTTTAAAAGCCTAGCCCCGTGCGTGAACAAACCTTCCGGTCTTCCTCAAGGTCATTCCCTTAGTGATGGAGATTGGAAAGTACAGCACTGCTCCTGGAGCACAACTGCTGGGTCTCAGCTGGTTTCCCACACCCAGACTGTGAGAGCCGGGGTTAGCCAGCCTCCTGAAGCTTTAGTCTCCCCATCTGTAAAATGGGGCAGTAATGGTGCCTCTCCCCTAGGGCTGTATTTAGCTCTGTCCAGGACAACCTTGACTTTGAGCAGGAAGGATCCAGTCCCTCTACTCTAAATTGGGATCTCTGAGTTAAGCCACTTTTCTACTAATTATGCTTGTATTTCATATTCGCTTTGTTACCTTGGCTTGTGCCTCATTCCCCTGTGTCCCACTGCCTGTATGGTACCCCCAATTCTTACACCCCACATTCCTACAACTTTGGCTCCCTCTGAAGTCCAGCCCAAGACTGGGGCTCTGACACTTGCCTTTCTCGACAGTCTACCTGTCTCTGTTTGCACCCAAACGGATGTCCTGCCCAGACCACAGGGGCTTCTGCACTCTGCCTTCTGGACTCTTTTCTCATGACACCTGTGTCCATGCTCCATTACTGACCCACCTTGGTGAGCAGGCCTGGTTTCATAGCCCAGGACATTCCAGTCTGCCCCATTATTACCTCAGTTAATTTCCGAAGACATATGTACTTTCTCTAATTCCTGTCACCATTTCTCTTACACAGAAGAGATAAGACACATACTGAAATACATAATAACATTTAGTTCAACTGCAACTGTACTGTATCGCTTTTTGTCTCTCAGAAAACAAGGGCTTGTCATGAGGAACATACCGAAATGGCTTGACTCAGCCATTAAAAAAGTGTATAGATTTACAAGCTGATGGCCTATCGCTGCCGTCACTTGTAAATGAGAGAGATGCATTCATTTTAGTGGCCTATGTCACTGGAAACCACCAGCTGACTTTTAGCTCAGAGACTCTAAATAGGCCTGGGATGGTTGTTCCAGCCCTCATCTGTCTGGGCCTTCCCCTGCTCGTCCAGGACTCCCATCTCTAGGTTTCCTCAAGCCTTAGGCCTGGGTTGATCCTGCTTAAAACCAGAAGTTCCTGAAACATTCCAGCCCTTCCCTACTCCTACTTCCCAATCCACCATGCTGGCCTCCTGAGTTTGCTCCAAGCTGCGCCGCCACATCATGTTCTCTCTCTGGACAAAGAGTTTCCCAGGCCTAAGTTTCCCTACTGGGCCTCAGGTCCTAAGACGGCAAGGCCTCTCTGTTCCACATCCTCTTCTGCTTGGAGGGTCTGGCGGTCAGCTTCTAGAGGACAGTCTCTTTTTGCTAGCAGAGAACGAAGGTGGGCACACAGAGGCCTGCTTTGGTGGGACACCTGACTAACTCTGACTTTCTAAGATCCTCCGCAGCAGGGTCTGGACCTAAACCTAGTGCATTACAACAAGGTAATTTGCCTCCCCACTGGTCAGTGCCCTCTGCATAGTCCCAACGGGAGAAAAAGAACTGGGGTTTGAGGCAAGGTTGGGCCTTGGCTGTGGCCCCCCATCCGAGCTGCTTTCCCCGTCACCTGTCTGCCATGGCTGCTGCACCCTTACTGGTCCCCATCATTTACCCCTGTATCCCATGATGTGGCTTAAGCTCGACAAACCATGGGTAAAACCGCAACATGCCGACGGTCTACATGGATTCTTCTTCTTAAGCCCTGCCCACCTGCTCACGACCTCTGAGGCGTCATGCCAGCCATTCGCCTGGACGGAGCCTGGTACTGCCCCATCCCCTTGACTGTTGACCGTACTCCTATCTGTCCTAAGCACAGCACCATGCCGTGAGGATGAAGAAACCCTGATTTACAGCAAGGACAAAGCAATCATGATGTGGTTTTTTTTTTTTTTTTTTTTTTTTTTTTTGCATTACGTGGGCCTCTCACTGCTGTGGCCCCTCCCGCTGCGGAGCACAGGCTCCGGACGCGCAGGCCCAGCGGCCACGGCCCACGGGCCCAGCCGCTCCGCGGCACGCGGGATCCCCCCGGACCGGGGCACGAACCCGCGCCCCCCGCATCGGCAGGCGGACCCGCAACCACTGCGCCACCAGGGAAGCCCTATGATGTGGTTTTTAAGCCTTTTCTATCACAAGTACCGACAAATAATTACTTTAATATGTTCAGCCTTGTCATATATGAGTGCCTGTGCAATGTTTGTAAATCACTACCATGCTGGTCATCCTGATCCAGTTATAGCCTTCCTAAATCCCTTCTCTTAGCTGTAAAAGGTGGAGATGGGATTAGATGATCTCCATTGTCTCTGTCCCTCTATCTCTTTGCCTCTAAGGTTCTGAAAAGAAGAACTGTTGAGGGAAACATATAAAGTCAGCATTAGAATGAATAGGCAGTAAATAGGGCAATGGAGTTTTACCCTGTGGCCTGTGTAGATACACAGTGTAGCTGGCAAAGCTGACTAAGAGCAAAGTGCTAAAGGCAGGACAGGGAGCTATAATCCGTGTCCTTATCCCACATAAGAGTCTTAGAATTGCAAATGAGTTAAAAGAATTCAAAAGCAGTCACTATGGCCTTTGATGAAAAAGGCAGTCAATGATAAGGGAAATTACTTTTTTTTGAAAATAACTTCTAAGGAAAGTACTCCAGGAGATAAAAAACAAAGAAAAACAAGATTGTGGATATACATGTATAGATATCTATTCATACATATATTTTAGGTAACTGCAACAGGGTTGAAAGTTAAAAAGGGATCACACTACAATCTTGAAGCTCTGTTCTAAAAAAAATATCTAAAATTGTATTAGGTATTCCATGATTAAAAGAAAATTGCAGAAATGGAAGGTTCACTCCCCTTTTCTTCCCTGCTCACTGCAGTCCTAGAAGTTTTTAAGGAGGCTATTTATTTATGTATTTATATACACATAGATGTGTTTTCGTGTGTTTACCTTACGTTGCAATTACAAAATTGATAAGAAGTGTTGGGAAAAAGTCTAGAAGTAATATTTTAAGTCAAAGAAAAAATGAGAGATTATTATACTTGATAAGCTGTGGCTTCGCTGGAAGAATATTAAAGGAAGAGGTACTGTGGTTAACACCTTAGATCAAGTTCTGTGACATAATGTGCCTCTATGAAGCAGGATGGTGATAAACAAAATACAGCTTGTAGGCCAAAAATAGCCTAGTTTTTCCCAGTTCTGAATTCCACCTATCAAAATAAGGTGGGGGCTTCCCTGGTGGCGCAGTGGTTGAGAGTCCGTCTGCCGATGCAGGGGACACGGGTTCGTGCCCCAGTCCGGGAAGAATCCACATGCCACGGAGCGGCTGGGCCCGTGAGCCATGGCCACTGAGCCTGCGCGTCCGGAGCCTGTGCTCCGCAACGGGAGAGGCCACAACAGTGAGAGGCCCGCGTACCGCAAAAAAAAAAAAAAAAAAAAAAAAAGGTGGATAGCATTCACCAGATACCAGCAATGCAAATGTAGCTGGACTGATTCAATCTTCTGGGGAATTGGTTTTATTACCCATAATAAGAATCAACCATTATAAAAACATGGAATTTGTATAAATGTTTATGCAAAGGAGGCTTTGGTCATTACCATCAGCCCATTCTTCTTCCTTTTCTAGAGACTAAGGTCAGAACACTTTCACGTGCTCTCTATACATGCCCGACTAACCCTCCACTTTGCCCGAAAACTTCAATGACCTTGGACGGATATACCTCCTCTTTCTGAAACACCCTCGCACTTTATTTCAACATCAAGGATCCAGCTGACAATGGCTGAGAATTATTATGAGTCAGGCCCCATAGCACCGCATTATCTTAACTAAGATTTGCAAGAATACCAAACACTATTAAACTTACTTCCACTTCATGCTGTTCTTACTGTCCTTATAGGTAATTCTCACTTTCTTCCCTACATGAAGGTTGGCTGTTTGTGTATCACTTCTTCACATCTGTAACAGAACGCCTTCAAGGAGGGAGCATGTCTATGTGTCAATAGAGCCCCATGGTGCCTTGTACATGGTAGGTATTAAATATACATGGCTTGGGCGGTTACACCCTTACTCTCAGAAGTCACATGCTATCCTCTTGTTTAGCAAGAGGCTAATACCTGGGGAAGGAATGCCCTGTCCTCTCAGCTGATGCACCAACGCCATGCTGTGAACTACCATTTCCTCCTAAACCTTGCAATGCCCAGACTGGCAGAGTAGTAGGAGTTAATGTTTAAAACCCTGCCCCAGAGGAGTCGTTAGTTATTCTATCACCAAGGCAAATACACACAGGGGGCCAAGAAAATACCTGGAAGTAAATAAGAAGTTCATCTGAATGAAATAAAAATAAATTGTTAAGTACATTTCAACTATTTTTGGTGGTCTGCAACAAAATGAAAAAAATAAGATTCTCATTTAACCAAAGTTTAATCCTATGATACAAAATGATTTGTGATAAAATAAAAGTATTTTCTAATTGCTTGGTTTCAGCCTCTGCCCCTTTATAAGCATCTACTGTGTGACCGGCACCACATGTATTGAGCACACAATGGTTGTAAGAAAAAATATCTACTCACAAGGAGTTCACGGAACTACATACAACGATGATTAATGTATAAAAAGTGCTATGAACCTCACACCTGTTAGAATGGCTATCATCAAAAAGACAAGAGATAACCAGTGTTGGTGAGGATGTAGTGAAAAGGGGACCCCTGTGCTCTGTTGGTGGGATTGTAAATTAGTGCAGGCCCAATGGAAAACAGTGTGGAGGTTCCTCAAGAAATTAAAATCGAAGTACCATACGATTAGTAATTCCACTCTCAGGTATTTATCCAAAGGAAATGAAATCATGATCTTGAAGAAATATCTGTACTCCTACGTTCATTGCAGCATTATTCACAAGCCGAGATATGGAAACAACCTAAGTGTTGACTGATGAATGAAAATGTGAGACGCACGCACACAGGAATATTACTCAGCCTTAAAAACAGGAGGGCTTCCCTGGTGGCGCAGTGGTGAAGAATCCGCCTGCCAATGCAGGGGACACAGGTTCGAGCCCTGGTCCTGGAAGATCCCACATGCCGCAGAGCAACTAAGCCTGTGAGCCACAACTACTTAAGCCCGCGTGCCACAACTACTGAAGCCCATGTGCCTAGAGCCCGTGCTCCGCAACAAGAGAAGCCACTGCAGTGAGAAGCACACGCACTGCAATGAAGACCCAATGCAGCCAAAACTAAATTTTTTAAAAAAGAAGGAAATCCCGCCCTTTTCAACAACATAGATGAACCTAGCATGCTCTGCATCATTCGAAGTGAAGTAAATTAGAGAAAGACAAATACTGCATCTTATCACTTACACGTGGAATTTAAAAAAAAAAAACGTCAAACTCATAGAAACAGAGAGTAGAATGATAGTTGCCAGGGGCTAGGAGGTGGGAGAAATAAGGAGGGGCTGGTAAAAGAGTACAAAGTTTCAGTTATAAAATGAATAAGGTCTGAGGATCTAATCTAATATATATATATAATATATAATATGATTATAGTTGATAATACTGTATTATATAAATGAAATTTGCTGAGAGTAGAACCTAAGTGTTTCATCGAAAAGAAAATAATTCTTAAAAGGGTTAGTATGCGAGGTGATACAGGTGTCGATTAACTCAATGGTGGGAATCCTTTCATAATGTATATGTCTGTCAAATCATCATGTTGTACATTTTAATTTTTAACTTTTCATTATAGATTGGAGTACAGTTGATAAACAATGTGTTAGTTTCAAGTGTACAACAAAGGGATTCAATTACACATATACATGTGTCTATTCTTTTTCAAATTCTTTAAATATATTACAAATTCATTTGTCAGCTATACCTCAATGAAGCTGAAAAAAAAGTGTTAAAGGGTCTTAGAGGAGGAAGAGCTTAATGAGAGAAGGAGGGGAGACAGCAAGTGGGGATCAGGGAGCCTTGATGAAGAGGTGATCTTTTACCTGGACCTTAAAGGAGAAATGCAGTTTCTCCAGGCTGGGAAGGGAGAGGATGATGCTTTCTTTCAGATAAAGATCATACCTCCCTAGATAGGGTCACAGGTGCCTCAACACAGTCCCACAGCACACATAGCGCCCTCTACACAGGACTCGGAACAAATTAGTAAAATAACTGAATGGTGAAATTCAATGACGTCATGGAATTAACTTTAAAATCAGTATAATAAAGATACCAAAAAATATTAGTATATGAAGACAATCATATTGCCGAACCCAAAGGAAAACAGAAATCATCATTGACACGCTTCTCAAGTCCAAGGAATGTCAAACAAAAGGTAAGAAACTGAACCCCTAAACTGATGGCATTCCTGTGTAGGTTTTCAGTTACATGATAATTGACTAAAGAATCAGTTTTCCACTTTAATATTTATAGTATTCTGAACTGAATATGTTTCTCTCATATGAAATTAAAGTTGAATGTTATTATGCAGCAGTTCCAAAGGATATGGTCTTTCACACGTACTCAACCTTTAAGTCAACACAACCTAATAGTTTAAGAAGACATTACACTTCAGACAGCCATTCTGCCTAAAAACACTCTAAATCATTTAAATTGAATTTGATTAAAGTTAAAATAAAATCTTCTTGAATAGGGCATGAAAGGGTCTCAGAACTTTTGCAAATGAGATCCTTGTAATCTGACTCTGTTTCACCCAGTAAGACCGTAGAATGAATATGCTATGAAGCTACAGTCATCGTGACTGTGGAATATTTTTCAACTCACATAGCCCTCTTGCTCTTGAACTCTAAGAAGGCAGGGGGAAATGGTACAAATGGTTCTCCTTGAAGCGTGAAGAGTAGGTACTACCTTCAATTGTTGAATTGAAAGTTTTGTTTCTTATAGAAGAAAGTAGAGGTTTTTTGGTCTGTTTATTTTAGAAAATTATATCATTTTACAGCTGGAGGGAAATAGTTCACTCCAACCTATGGCTTATCCAAGGTCACAGAGATAACAGAGAGATGCTGGACTTTATCTTTTTTTTTGTTAACTCAGTTCCTCCATTTATTTAACTGCATTGAGTCTCGATTTCCTCACCAGTAAAATAAAGATAACAATGCTAATTTCAAAGGGTTGCTATGATATAATGCACGTATATGCCTGACATGCTAGACTTTAAATCAAGAGACCTGGGTTTGAAATCAAATTCAATTAGTTACTAGCTATTTGACTTAAAACACGTTACTTTACTCGTTATGGGTCAGTTTCTTCATCTGTACAACTGTAAATATATAATCTACCTTGCAATTGTAAAGGACAGAAAAAAAGCATATTTAAGGTGTCAAGTCTAGTGCTAAGCAGAACAGGTTTGCAAACAGTGCAGCTATTAATATGGATCATAAAGTCGAGGCTGGAACCCACACCAAGATCTCCTAGCTTCAGTCCACCATACTGTCTGGGCTGTTTTTATTCTGCTCTCCTTTTGAGAAGTTAAAACAAAAATAAACCCCAAAACCAAAAAACAACAAGGTAATATAATCTCGTACCCACTTCCTACATGGTGAGTTATTTTTTCAACCCCAGAAACGAAATAAAACAAGAAAGTGTCCCAGATGACAGTTTAGGTCAAAATGATGCATTTGGCTTTATGACTCTTTAGCATGTCAGGTGACAAGTGAAAATTACCTACAACGAAGGAATCAAAGACTCTACAAAGAGCTACCTGAACAGCACCTAGGCAAGGTGCGGCCCAGCAAGTTGCCATGAGGCTGCGGCCAGAAGATGACTTGAGCGAGGCGGCAGTGGACTGCAGGCCCCGGCCCACGAAGATAGCAGCTGCCACAGCTGCTACTCAAGGAGCGCTAACTGCCGTCATGTGGGAACACAGGGGCGGCGATGCCAAACCGCCCACTGCTTCGAGAGAGGCTGGGTGTCCAGATTTTACATGAAATCTCCTGATTTTTAAATGCTGGTAACTCATTCAAAAATTCAAACAACAAAATCGTACAGGCCAAACAAAACACCTCAGCAGGCTGGATTTCAACCGGATTCTAGGCAACCCTTGAAAGGGCAGGTGCACCAGGGGTGAAGGCTGGGGTTACCTGTCCCCGGATGGGAGCTCAGAGCTGGGAGCAAATTCTCCACTGAAGCACTGCTGGGCAGGAACCTGGCCTTCTGTATTTGGATTTTTACATTGTTATGCCTGAGAATTCACAGTAAACCCTGGAAACTGGTATTAGGGTAGATAATATAAACCCTGTTCAGGGTATGCTAAGGGAAAACAGGGCATCTAGAACATAGGCACGTCCCTGAATTTCGTTACCCTTATGTCCTTGGGATTCTCGGCTATATGACTCTGGCGTTTCATTGAGTACTGGGAAAAGCATTCAAATTAGAGTACTGGGAAAAGCATTCAAATCGACTCTCAGTTCTCTGGAAAACCATTCCAGTTCACTAAGCTGCAAATGTTATTAAATGCCCTTGAGGCGTTTCTCCCTGAACTGCTGTGTGCTGGTGGTGACTGTGCTTGGCAAGCTTCAGGAAGCTGGGCTGGGCCTTCCTTGTTAGGAAGCAAATGCTGTGGATAAACAATACGGAGGAGGTGGGGGTAATTTATTAACTCCAATCCCAGCAATGCCACACAGGACCCAAGTTATGCATTTGTAACCTCAGGCTCAGTATAGCTATTGAATTTGTGCTTCCTTCAATCCACCCTGGTAAGTAACACAGGGGATCAAAAACACCAGAACATCAAGGCAAAAAGGCTTCCTCGTTCTCTGTCCTGTTCGAGAAGGGGTATGATTAACCCAACTGGGCTCTGGGCACTGCAAAGATCTAGAGCGGGGGTAGACAGGTTTTCTGCGACAGGGCAAATTGTAAATATTTCAGGCTTTGTGGGACGTACAGTGTCTGTGACAACTGCTCTACTATGCCACTGTAGTGTGAAAGCAACCACAGAAGATATGTAAAGGAAGGAACATGACTGTGGTTCCCATCAAACTTTATTTATGGACATCAAAATGTGAATTTCATGTATTTCTTATGTATCACAAAATATGATTTTTCTTTCAATTACCCCCCACCCCAATCCATTCTTAGCTCAAAGAGCATACAAAACCCATCAGTGAGCGGGATCTTCCTCTGATCTAGAGAAATAATCAAACAAGAGGAAACAGCATTTCCAGGTCAATTACCATAAACCATTTAACTATGATGACAACCCTATGAAATATTCTTTTTTATAGAATTTTTTATTTATTTAGTTTATTTATCTTTGGCTGCATTGGGTCTTTGTTGCTGCGCGCGGGCTTTCTCTAGTTGCAGTGAGCGGTGGCTGCTCTTCATTGCGGAGCATGGGCTTCTCACTGCGGTGGCTTCTCTTGTTGCAGAGCACAGGCTATAGGCGCATGGGCTTCAGTGGTTGTGGTGCATAGGCTCCGTAGTTGTGGCTCAAGGGCTCCAGAGTGCAGACTCAGTAGTTGTGGTGCACAGGCTTAGCTGCTCCATGGCATGTGGGATCTTCCCAGACCAGGGCTCAAGCCCGTGTCCCTTGCACTGGCAGGCAGAATCTTAACCACTGTACCACCAGGGAAGCTTGGAGCAGTCAAGTAACTTGCTTAAATGTATGCAGACAGGATTTGAACCCAAACACACTGGCTGTGGGATCCATGCTACATGCTGAGGGCCACATATGCACACAGTGGTTCTCAACCCTGGTTGGGCAACCTTACTGGAGAATTTTCAAAAATATAGATACCTGGGCTTCCCTGGTGGCACAGTGGTTGAGAGTCCGCCTGCCGATGCAGGGGACACGGGTTTGTGCCCCGGTCCGGGAAGATCCCACATGCCGCTGAGCAGCTGGGCCCGTGAGCATGGCTGCTGAGCCTGCGCGTCCGGAGCCTGTGCTCCGCAACGGGAGAGGCCACAACAGTGAGAGGCCTGCGTACCGCAAAAAAAAAAAAAAAAAAAGAAATAGATACCTGGATTCCCCCAATTTACTAAATCAGAATCATTGGACAGGGGACCCAGACATATCGATGTTTAAAAAAAAAGTTTTCCCGTAGTGTTTCTGGAGTACAAAGAGGACTACTATATGCCTAGACCCTTGCTTTGTGAGACCAAGTATTATTAGACATGGTACTACTGATAAAGAGTTTATATATCTTGAACGTACATCACCCTGCTATTTGGACCTGTTACTTAGTTCACGTTCATAATCACAGACAAGTTCTTTAAAGACATCCAATCACAGATCAGGCTCATAACACGCTAAGTCCCAGATGGTGGCTGAAGTCTTATTACCAAAGCCATATTGCTGAAAACTACAGCCATGGAGCTGGGGATGAGCCAAAGTTGAACTAAAACTGGATTCTTAAGCCATATGAAGGGCAAAAAGTAGCAAGATGGCTAGAAAAGGCAATACAAATCATGATAGAATGTTAAATAATACATTTAAACAGAATAATCATAGATAAACAGGCCTGACTGGGGTCAAAGCATTTATCTGCATGACTGCCAAGGGTTCCCAGTGGTCAGAATTCCCTCTTTGGGCTCTGGAAAGAATTTAAGTCTCTGGCTCAGAAAAGAACTCACCATATGAAGTTCTTAGGATCTCCCTTGCTAGATTTAACCCAATGGAAACCACACAGAAAAAGCAGTCTGCCCAGGGAATATGCTTCTACCTCAGAAGAAAAATACAGATAGTTCCTAGGACATGCACAGGAAAAATCACTCATGGCCCACAGAGTCCAACCTGGTACTGTACACCTCAGAGATTTTCATCCTGGGGTCAGGGCCAGCCATGGCTTCCTGAACTTCCCCTTGTCAGAGGCCATTCATGCAATGGATTCTTTGCAACACATGTGAATGGTGTGACTGTCTCTACTGAAGCCTTCCTGGGGTAGATCCACTCTCCTACTGTGATTTTACACTTCCAGTGGACTTTCTGCCTCCTTCCATCTTTTCTTTTTGATGACCTGTGCTGATACGCTTGCCACTGTCTCTGCTGACATTAACCAGTTGTTCCTTCCGTCTGTCTACTTATAAGTCTCTGATACCAACTGTGGACTCAGGGTTCTGGGACTGAGAGGAGTCTAAACTTCTTCACTTTCTCAGTGGAATTGAGTGCTTGCTGCTTATCAAGTGCTCAAGAAGCTAAGAGCTATAAACAGACATGGAGAAGAACTATATACCTAAAGGGGCAGACAGAACCCCCATGTAATGAGCTATAGCCCTTGTAATGAACATCTGTTGCCACCAGCAAGAAACTTCAACAATGGCACGTCTGAAAATAAAGGACAAGGTAAACCTCTTAAAACCAAGGCAAATCTACTGCAGCTACATGTCTTTACTTGCTGGGAGGTTTAGTCATTCAGATAAATAGTCTTATTGTCTTGTTTTAATTTTCTAAGGGGTACCTTGTAACTTCAGAAGAATGGTACAAAAGGAAAAGTTACCGATATTTGATCTTAACTTCTTAAGACACTAGAAGCCCAATGTCTGGAGTTAAGGCTGTGAATCTACTATAAGCTTAAGTACAAAAACAAAGTAAATATCACAGTTACAATTAATAAGTGCTACAATAATGAGAAAAAATGGAAATAAGAGATGTTAATGATAAGAATGCATGGGAACCATTGGAAATTATGCATACATGCATATATATATATATATATATAATGGCAAAAACAAAATAATACCTTGAGAGTGCGGTTCAAAGAGCCTCTTCAGGCAAAAAACACATTAGAGTTGAACAGTCCATTATACAAAAGCAGGATTCTGCAGAATCATAGGAAATGCTTTTTTTCCCCTTAATCTTTGAATTTTATTTATTTTTTATACAGCAGGTTCTTATTAGTTATCTATTTTATACATATTAGTGTACATATGTCAATCCCAATCTGTTCAAAGGGATTCAAAAGGCTATAGGATATGATCACATATTCTCTCATAGGTAACAAGAGTTCATGTCAGTCTATAGTGGTTTTATGGCTCTATTTTGGTTAAAATGTTGGTGTATTTCTCTTCCCTTATTTTTCAAGAACGCATTTTTAAAAATATAGTTTTTCTCTCACCTATTTTAAGTGTACTACTCAATGCTTATTTGTTAATTTATAGACTTGAGCAACCACATTCTAGATTTAAAACATTCCCATCACCTCAAAAAGGTGCCTTATGCTCATTTGCAGTCCATTCTCATCTCTTCTACCCCAATCAATCACTAACGTTTCCTCTCTCTTTAGAACTGTCTTTCTAAGGCAGTATAATGGAATCATATAGTAGATGGTACTTTGCTTTTTTTCCCTTAACATCTTTATTGGAGTATAATTGCTTTACAATGTTGTGTTAGTTTCTGCTGTATAACAAAGTGAATCAGCTATACGTATACACATATCCCCATATCCCCTCCCTCTTGCATTTCTCTCCCACCCTCCCTATCCCACCCCTCTAGGTAGTCACAAAGCACCGAGCTGATCTCCCTGTGCTATGCGGCTGCTTCCTACAAGCTATCTATCTTACATTTGGTAGTGTATATATGTCCATGCCACTCTCTCACTTTGTTCCAGATTACACTTCCCCCTCCCCGTGTCCTCAAGTCCATTCTCTACGTCTGCATCTTTATTCCTGTCCTGCCCCTAGGTTCTTCAGAACCACTTTTTTTTTTTTTAGATTCCATATATATGTGTTAGCATATGGTATTTGTTTTTCGCTTTCTGACTTACTTCACTCTGTATGACAGACTCTAGGTCCATCCACCTCACTACAAATAACTCAATTTTGTTTCTTTTATGGCTGAGTAATATTCCATTGTATATATGTGCCACATCTTCTTTACCCATTCATCTGTCCGTGGACACTTAGGTTGCTTCCTGGCTACTGTAAATAGTGTTGCAATGAACATCGTGGTACATGACTCTGTTTGAATTATGGTTTTCTCAGGGTATATGCCCAGTAGTGGGATTGCTGGGTCATACGGTAGTTCTATTTTTAGATTTTTAAGGAACCTCCGTACTGTTCTCCATAGTGGCTATATCAATTTACATTCCCACCAACAGTGCAAGAGGGTTCCCTTTTCTCCACACCCTCTCCAGCATTTATTGTTTGTAGATTTTTTGATGATGGCCATTCTGACCAGTGTGAGGTAATTCCACATTGTAGTTTTGATTTGCATTTCTCTAATGATTAGTGATGTCGAGCATCCTTTCCTGTGTTTGTTGGCAATCTGTATATCTTCTTTGGAGAAATGTCTATATAGGTCTTCTGTGCATTTTTGGATTGGGTTTTTTTTGATACTGAGCTGCAAAAGCTGCTTGTATATTTTGGTGATGAATCCTTTGTCTGTTGCTTCATTAGCAAATATTTTTTCCCATTCTGAGGGTTGTCTTTTCATCTTAAGGTTTCCTTTGCTATGCAAAAGTTTTAAGTTTCATTAGGTCCCATTTGTTTATTTTTGTTTTTATTTCCATTTCTCTAGGAGGTGGGTCAAAAAGGATCTTGCTGTGATGTATATCATAGAGTGTTCTGCCTATGTTTTTCTCTAAGAGTTTTATAGTGTCTGGCCTTACATTTAGGTCTTTAATTCATTTTGAGTTTATTTTTGTGTATGGTGTTAGGGAGTGTTCTAATTTCATTCTTTTACATGTAGCCATCCAGGCTGCAGGTTCATAGTTCCCATTATTCTTGGTGTCTGCCCCCAGTGGGTGAGGTTGGATCAGTGGGTTCTGTAGTCTTCCTGATGGAGGGAACTGGTGCCTGTGTTCTGGTGGATGAGGCTGGATCTTGTCTTTCTCGTGGGCAGGACCACATCCGGTGGTGTGTTCTGGGGTGTCTGTGAACTTATAGTATGATTTTAGGCAGAGCCTCTGCTAATGGGTGGGGTTGTGTTCCTGTCTTGCTAGTTGTTTGGCATGGGGTGTCCAGCACTGGAGGTTGCTGGTCATTGAGTGAAGCTTGGTGTTAGTGTTGAGTCGGCGATCTCTGGGAGAGCCCCTGCCAATCAATTGATATTATGTGGGGCTGGGAGGTCTCTGGTGGTCCAACGTCCTGAACTCCGCTCTCCCACCTCAGAGGCACAGGCCTGACACCTGGCCAGAGCACCCAAGACCCTGTCAGCCACACGGCTGGAGGATGGGCAAGTCAGAAAGGAATCAGGTTTCCGGCTCTTGGATGGTGGCCGACTCGGGATTGTGTACTTTGCTTTTGATGTTTTTCACTTAGCACAGCGCTTTTGAGGTTCATCTGTGCAGCATGCAACAGTAGTTAATTCCTTTTTGCTGCTAAACAGTATTCCATTATGTGGATATACCACATTGTGTGTTCCTTCACCAACTGATTAACACTGGATGCTTTCCATGTTGTTGCTGTATTGAATAATGCTCAAACTAACATTGGTATATAAATCTTTGTGTGGGCATAAATTTTTCATTTTTCTTGGGTAGAAACCTAGGAGTAGAATTTCTCGGTATTAAGGTAAATTTATGTTTATTTTTTTTAAGAAACTGACAAACTGCTTTTCAAACTGGCTCCACCATTTTACATTTCCACTACCAATGTACGAGAGTTCTAGTTTTTCCACGTCCTCACTAACACTTAATGTCATCTGTTTTATTTTGCATTTTGATTGTAACCATTCAGCGGGTGTGAAGTGAAACCTCACTATGAATTTAACTTGCATTTCCTTAATGATTAATGACATTGAGCATCTCTCCATGGAACTGTTAGCCATCCATGCATTTTCTTCGGTGTATGCCCATTCAAAAATTTTGTTCATTTTTAAAAGAGTTGTTTGTCATCTTATTATTTGGTTCATAATTATACTTTGACATTATTTGCCCTTTTCATTCTCATTCTTTTATGAGTATACAATTGAGTTTTTCAGAGACTAGAAGAAATACCTACAATTATCTGAAAAGGCTCTTAAATTCTCTTCCTTTTTTCAACTATATATCTGGGTGAGGCCACAGTGCCTTCATATACCGCAAACAAAACGATACAAAAATCCAACTGTCTTCTAGTAAATCAGATATTAAAATTTGCAAAAATATAAATCAATGCTATCCTACTATTTTTTCAGAAAAGTTATTTTTCATAAACATATGTTATTAAATTTAATATGTAATGGGTTTTTACTGTTATTCTGGAAGGAATTAATAAATATTTTTTAAATGTCTGTTTTAATTTCTTTTTCTAAACTTTTATTTTATATTGGAGTATAGTTGATTAACAATGTTGTGTTAGTTTCAGGTGTACAGCAAAGTGATTCAGTTATACATGTATTATTCTTTTTCAAATTCTTTTCCCATTTAGGTTATTAAAGAATACTGAGCAGAGTTCCCTGTGCTATACAATAGGTCCTTGTTGGTTATCTATTTGAAATAAAATAGTGTGTATATATCAATCCCAAACTTCCAATTCATCTCCACCCCCCCAACCTTTTCCCTTTGGTAAGTCTGCTTTTTAAGTCTGTGTGAGTCTGGTTGTTTTGTAAATATGTTCATTTGTACCATTTTTTTAGATTCCACATATAAGGGATATCATATGATATCTGTCTTTCTCTGACTTACTTCACTTAGTATGATAACCTCCAGGTCCTTCCATGTTGCTGCAAATGGCATTATTTCATTCATAAAATGTCTGTTTTAATTTCTAACATGAAAACTATAGATAGCTGTAACTTAGAGACACAAAAGCTCTTCAACATTTTTAAGTGTATCAAAGAATCCTGCACCCAAAAGACCTGAGAACCACTGAGGTCGAAAAACCATAAGTTAAGGAAATACTGGAGTGACTTGTGATTCAAGAGGCTACCAGAAAGTATTTTCATATGCCAATGTAAAGCAAACAAAATCTATAATCAAAGGAAAATTTCCTCATGGAATCCAGATGCAGGTGCAACAGACAAGAAAGTGGCACAAACCTGGAAAGGGTGAGTGCTGTCCTGGACAGGAGCTGATCATAAGGATCTCTGCTCCTCACTTGGACTGGGGTGGGTGGGGTGTGAGGCAGGGGCGTGGGGAGAGAGCATTGTGTTGATGTAAAAAATACACAGAGTGGACTCTGGTTAATCCCAGGTTTTTAACATCTGCTTCTTTACATCAGATTCAACTAACATTTTTGAAGGCTCTGAGGGCTTTGACATCACATGCTGAGGAGAGGAATAAAGAAGCTAGCAAACAGGAGAGTACATACAAAGAATATCTGGAGTGAGCCCAAATTTCTGATGAGATTACTGTTGAAACCTGGTAATGTAATGTTGGTCCCATCTACCTCTTGGGACACTGCTGTCAGAAGACAGTGGTTGAGGAGTTTGAAAGGTAAATTGTAAGCCTTTAGTGTTATGTGAACCTACCCGTCATATTTTTTTTGGAATACGTCTGCTAAATCTCAAACAAAATTTCCAAACAGTGTAGTAACACTATACAGTCATATGATGCAGACATACAACTCATAGAGTAAGTCTTTCTCAATCACTGTACTGTATTCTCAGACATCCTGGAGTTCAAAGGGGACTGTCTGTTTAATTGGTGGTCACCTTATGTTGTGAAGTATTATCAATGAAAAAGAAAAAGGATGATAAAAATTGGAAGAGGAAATTAGATAAGCTTCTTCAAAACTAATTGATGAAAGTTTTAAAAAGCATTGTTCCTACTGATTGAGACTAGAACAAAACAAAACCTCCAATAACTACAGATTTAAATCAAAGTAAAGCATATCTTTATTACACTGTAAAGCCAGTTTAGAAATAGTACTATAATCTTAATACTCTAATATGAAATAATTATAGTAACGTATAGTAACTTGTAGATTTGTGTGTATGTGGAAGTTTATGTATGTGGATTAAATGAATTAATATAAGATATAAAGAGCTAGAACCATGTCTGGCAACCACTAAACTTACTTGATTACTCAGTCACTAATTAAGTAGGCAATCAGTAATCATTAGCTATTATTATGGTTGTTATTGATAGAAAAGAAAACTAATGGATACCAATAGGATTTTCATTTGTTTAATCTGTGCAACACTGTGATTATACTGTCTTGAAATGAAATGAAACATCATTGGAATTAGGATATATGTTAGGAAGAGCCACAAAACACCATCTAAAGTGACAGATTTTCTATTATTTACAGTTATGAGGAATGAGGAGAGCACGAACCATTAAAATTCCCCAAGAGATTCCTATTTCTTAGGAGGGTGCCAGGTGCTAAGTACACAAAAGCCTGTTGATTTATTCAATGAACCCAAAGCCCACTTTAGCCCACAATGTTTGCCTGAAAGAAATTCACTCTGGTTATCCAGTGCTCCTATGAAGCTGGATGAATTCCTATTACCTTAAATAGCAACTCTACTCTCTGTCTCTAAAAGGGACAATAATTCTTAAAGTTTTTAATGATGATAGTTGAAAGAGAAGCAATATACCTAGTAGTGTAGACACTGATTTATAGACCACTGAATGACTGAAAATTTTCAGTGTACTTCGTCTCCATGGCACATAGTAGCCTTTAGGAGATTAAGAAAACATCATAAAAGCAACGCAATTTAAAATGCAGGTCATACATTCTGTTTGAGATTCCTTAGTTAATTCAGATAATTTGATAGCTTGCCATTTGAAATGTTCACTAGAAACGAGCAGAGAAGGTAGAAGGTTTGGCATTTGTTTTGCCACAATTTAATAAAATAAGTGTTTACTGATCACATACTGTGTGTCTACCAGCTTCTTAGATGCTACAGGAATACAAAGACATTTCAGACAGCATTTTATGCCCTTGAAGTTCATGGAATACATTGGATGTGTCAAGATCTATATACAGTCAACGTTCGGTACCCACAGGGGATTGGTTCCAGGACTCCCTGCAAATACCAAACTCCACAGATGCTCAGGTCTCATATAAAATGGGCCGACTGTACATAAAACGTGTGGGAGGGAAAGAAAAAGAAGGTGTGTGAGGGGAAGGAAAAAGCTATCGGGGTAAAAACGTATGGTACATTAATATGGGCATCTGGGTCAAAGGGAACAAAGAAGGTGAACTAGAATTCTTTAGAAAGACTTTAGAAAGAATATTAAAAAGGGAGTAGAAAGCGAATACCTAGAGAAGTCAAAGGTATTCGGGTTCCAGCCCCACTTTCCAACCTGACCATCCACTCCACCCTACACCAACTCTCCCCTGCGGCAGTATTACAGAGCTGTGCATTCAGCTGCTAACAGTCCTTACATCCCCGTACAATTTCCACTCATTCTCTCTCTGGAGTCTCAAGGCATCCCCACTTCCTGCTTCTATGGCTTCCCTGCTTCTATAACCCTTATTATTCTCCAAGACTCAGCTTAAGCCCCATAAGGAAGCCCCCTCCTCTGGTCCTCATTAAACTCTCCCATGTATTGTTAGTGTTGTTTTCACACTTATGTTTTAATTCTCCAACTAGACCATAAAACTGCTTGAGCACATGGCTGCATGTTACACAAATCTGTATACTCCCCACAGTGCCTGGCAGGCCTTCAATAAGTATTTGGTATTTGATTAAGGTAGGATCCGATTTAGGAGCAAAGTCAGACTGTTACTGAGCTATGATCAGCTCTTATTAAAGGAAGGCACAAAGGAATCAGCATTGGAGAAATACCAGCTGAGCAGTGGTACGCTTAGTTTAGGGACAGGGCAGGGTCTGCCGAGTGATGGAGAATAAATACCTGAATAAATGGAGGAGGGAGAGCAGCGATATTTTGAAGGAAGAGTAATGAAGACTTGGAGCCTGATTTTACAGCAAGAGCAAAGGCAAGAGATGAATCCAAATGACTTCAAGGTTATAAGCCTTAGAGACTGAAGTAATAATGGCGTTATCATTAATAGTAACGTGGAAGTTGGAAGGAACTGCCACGTTAGCAGGAAGGCTCACAAGTTAAAACTTCATCTGATATATATGCTTAAGCATCTGTAAAATATAGGCATTGGAAGATTCTACAGGCAGATGAACTTAAAGAACATGACTGGGAACTGAAGCTGGGGAGAGGAATATGTTGATTTGGGAGATGTTTACAAACATATGCTGACTGGATTTACCAAAGGGATTAAGTGAAAAAAGGAAAAGACCAGAGAGTCAGAGCCTCAAGTTAGGTGGGAAGGGTATGAATTGCAGAAAGAATGGACCAAAAAAAAAAAAAAAAAGTGGAGGAAAAAGAGGAAACTAACACAGACAACCTGAGAGCGTCCACTCTCAAGAAGAAGCAGGTTATTTTGCAATCAACGTAGTGAGCTGTACAGTCAGGAATTTTATGATAAAGGAACACAATGAATTTTAGTTTAAAGGTTTTGTAAGAGACTATCTATATACACACATGCTTATATTAGTCCAAATGGAATGTATTATACTATTTCATGGTTCGACATTCAGGGCACAATGATTTTATCTATTTCCACCCTTTAGCCCTAACACACAAGGAAAGCTCAGAGCAAGCAGTGAATAAATAAATGGTTACATAAACAGGCAAAATGTTTCTCTCCCCTTAGAAACAGTAAGATAGCATCCCATCGTGGATTACAGAGACGTGGAGAATGAGGCTCTCTCTCAACTCGAAGGTGAGCCCTGTATTTACATTCTATAGCTGGAGAGCATTGTAAGCGTTTTCACATTTTATGGATTTCAACATATTCTACACTTCAAGCCATAATGTGGCATGTGGGAAACTATTTGGGCTTTGGAGGTGAACAAAATGGGTTAGACTCCCAGCTCTGCCATTTATTTTAAAATCCTGAAGCTTCTGGAAGTAACCACTTCGATGTCCTCATTTAAAAATGGTAATAACAATATTTAACAGGATTGTTAAGAGGAGTTAAAGAGACAGTATATGTGAGAGGGCCTGATGAAAGCAAGGAAATTTGTTTATCTTCCCTCTTATTTTGGGAAAGTTACCTTCAGAAAAAAACTCCTACAGTTGAGATTCCAGCATATCATATCCATTTTAATCAAGTTTCCTCTTTCTGCTGAGTCAAGGCAAAACTGATGAACAAAGAGGAACCTATTACTAGGAATTAAATATTAAGGAATTATAACTTAAGTAAGAATGTCATGTGTAAAACTGGGATCTTAAATCTTCATTGGGAAGACAAGAAGCTATGATGATATATAGCATATTGTTGATAAAACATCGATTATTTTTCTCTCCCCTGAAGGGCTCCTCTTCTAACTGGAATCTAATCTTAACCCCCTACCCAAGCTGACACAAGATTCTAGAAAATCCTGTCACCAAATCTGTAGGGTTCTGGTGGACAACAGGAAACACACTGAGGCTTGACCACTGACAGAAACGTTCTGCTGAATGATCAATAAAACAACAGTATATAAAAATGCTGTGTGAGTTTCTAGAACAATTTATTCATCTACATATTTGAAAATATGAGTTAATATTTGCAAATCGAATTCATTATGAAACCACATCAAATCATGCCTCAAAAGATAGATATAAAAATGCAAGTTCCCTCACCTCCAGAACTTTGTTTTCAAAAGTTTATATATAATAATTTTATGAATTCTGTAGGACTTTTAATCTTTTTCTCTGCTGAAACTGACACAAATATTCATTTAGAAAATATTCATTCCCATCAGCTCCTAATGAATTACATATAATTTGTGAATATTAAAACTTGACTAATTTTGAAATAATCTTTTGAAAAGCAAATTTCAATATCACCTCTATACTACTAATAGATTCACTCAGTTCCAGAAAAATGCCACTTAAAAAACATGAAAAACATTTTTATTAACAAAAACCAACCTCCTGAGGAAATGAAGTGAATGCAAAGAATTTAACAGCAGACTCATCTGGAAGATTATAAACCTAATATTTTTATACTCTTACTTAAGCTGAACTCAGACATCTGGCATTCTACTCTATTACTCATTGGGTCATTTTACCTCTTTCAAAAAGGATGTTTATGACTTACTAATAAATGTCCTAGCTTTATAAAGAAGTTTATTGAAGAGTAGATATTTTCAGATGTTTGCTATCTATAATGTAAAATAGATTAATAAAATTTAGATAAAATGTCTTTATGCTTTCTCCTAAGATATGTCTAATAAAAAATAATACATAGTTAACTTTCCTACGGTGTCTACCACAGAATAGTTACTGAAAGCTTTACATACATGAATATTAACTTCAGGTTCTAGTTTTATACATGCCATTCTTGTTTAAGTTATCATTCCTTGCAAATTTCACTAAAAGCTTATTCAATATCAGGCATTCTGCTCCATTCCGGGCCTTGGGTTTAATTGAGATAAAATTTATTGTGTAATTCAATAAATTTGGATAAATATATACACTCCCCAAATCAAGATACAGAATATTTTCATTATCTCATAAAATTCCCCTGTGCCCTCTTCCAGCCAATCCCCACCTACCACTGTACAGTCACTATTCTGATTTCAATCACCATAGTTGGGTTTTTGCCTTTTCTGAACTTCATACAAATGGAACTTCACAGTAAGTATTCTTTTGTGTCTGACTTCCTTTACTCAGCCTAAAATTTTAAGATTCACCCATGTTGTTGTATGTATCACTAGTTCATTCTTTTTCACTGCTGAGTAGTATTCCATTATATGAACATATGTAGTCTATTATGTTATGAATAAAAGATGCTATGAATATTTATGGAACACATTTGTGTTCCACTGCAGTGTTATTATTTTCCCTTTTGTTATTAATAAATATTATGTGGGGAGGTATTTTGAGACAAGGCAAATACAGTCAGCCCTCCATACCCACAGGCTCTATACTCACGGATTCAACCAGCCATCGATCAAAAATATTAGTGGAAAAAAATTTTCAGAAAGTTCCAAAAAAGCAAAACTTGTATTTGCTATATGTTGGCAACTATTTACATAGCATTTACATTGAATTTACAACTCTTTGTATTGTGTTAGGTATTCTAAGTAATCTAGAGATGATTTAAGGCATATGGGAGAATGTACACAGGTATATGCAAATACTAAGCCATTTTACGTAAGGGACTTGAACATGCACAGATTTTGGTATCTGTAGGGGGTCCTGGAACCAACCCCCTGCAGATGCTGATGGACAACTGTATCCTGCTTTTTATACTTTCACCCAGTAATTTAGCATCCATTAATCATCCTTACTTGCAATAATTATTACTGCAGTGTTGGCTAAGTGGTGGTTCCCCATTTCTCTCCTTTCTTCTACATTTATTAATGGAACTGTACTGTATGGAAGAATTATTCATTTCCCCTAATTTATATATCAATTGTGTATGGAATATGGATATTTCATTTATGCTACGGGTTATAACCCACTACTATCAGTCATCTTGTTGCACAAGTCCCTGATTTGCCACTGAGAGCTCCTTCAAGTTGGCTCTTGTGTGCTTTTGACATGTCCCCATCATTTGTTTTTTTTTGAAGACATCCTTATTTTTTAGTGCCGCTAGATGTTCCAGGATCATCTTGTGCGTTTCTGGCCCCAGCCCTAAATTCAATCATTTCTCCAAAGGTTCTGACCCTTTTGTGGGAGAATGGTATTTATTAGAATCAAGACCTGGATGTTAGGTGTGCTTATTGCTACTGGTATCACTGCTTCTGGGCCTTCTCAGGAGACAGAACAAGAAAGTGTATATATGTATGTAAAAAAAGACATATATATTCATATATCTGTAAGCAGATTAAAAATCATGAGTTCATACTATTTCCTATTCTAATCCATCAGTATAGGGTTCATTCCATATTTGTAACCAATTTCATTAGTTTCTGGTTTATCCTTCCAGTACAAATATGCAGATACATTTATATTAAATCTTATATTTTCATCTTTCTCAAATGAACAGTAGCGTTACATGATGCACTTTTGTACTCTGCTTTTTTCCACTCAACAAAATGTCCTCCATTTCAATTATGGGATCTTTCTCAATCTTTCATAAAGTTGTATAGTACTCCATTGCATGGATGCACCATGGCTGATTTAGCCTCTCTCCTATGTATGGACATTTAGGTTATTTCCAACATTTTGCAATAACAAGCAAAGTTGCAATTAATTTTTACATTAAAAAAATTTTACCTTTAAAAAAATATATATATATCTTATATAAACAAGCCCTTTGTCAGATATATAAGATATATGTTATAAATATTTTCTTCAGTTTGTATTTCCTTTGCATTTTTTAATGGTATTTTTTGATGAACAGAGGTCAAAATTTTGATGAGGCCCCAATTTTTTATGAAAAGATGGTGAAGAGAAGAAGGCTTTAAAAAATCTGAGGAGTTACAGAAATCTAAATACCTATTTTTAAAAAATGGGTCAGGGCTTCCCTGGTGGCGCAGTGGTTGAGAGTCCGCCTGCCGATGCAGGGGACACGGGTTCGTACCCTGGTCTGGGAAGATCCCACATGCCGCGGAGCGGCTAGGCCCATGAGCCATGTCCGCTGAGCCTGTGCGTCCGGAGCCTGTGCTCTGCAACGGGAGAGGCCACAACAGTGAGAGGCCCGCATACCGCAAAAAAACAAAAAAAAAACAAAAAAAAACAAACAAACAAACAAAAAATGGGTCAACTATACAAACTGTAAATATACAGTTTAAGAAACCTCATATTCAAGCCTATACAATAACAGCATTCAGAGAAACAGAATCTTTCCACTGCAGCCAGACTGCTGGCAGAAGAGAAAGGCAAGGACATAGTCCAAACCTCTGCATGATACCAATAAAAGAGTTGGGAGGCAAAGAAGGAATGAACAATTACAGTGAAAGATCTGAGCACTAAGAAACATGTGGTCCAGACTCCATGAAAAAGACTGCTGACGAAGAGACAAGGTCTAGGCTAAGAAGCCACCTCTTAGCGTTTTGCTGAAAGTAGACCAAAGTAAGTGAGGTTAGAGACTAGTGTACACGCCAGTTCTGGGAATGGAAGGGATCCCAAGAGCTGATTCTAAAGAAACAAATGCTATCTGGGCTGTGGCTCTCCTGGCAGAATGGGATGTGGTCTGGTTAGAGAGTACTGACATTGTCAGCTCATAGATGCACATTATGACAAGTCACAGAAACTCCTATGGCACCCAGGTCTCCCAGCTCTATGACCCACTACAGCAAAGAGAAAGACACCAAAGTGAAACTCACCAGGGTGTGACCCCTAGCCAAAGATTCCAATTTAAACAGTTAGAAGAGCAACTAGAGACGATCATACTAAATGAAGTAAGTCAGAAAGAGAAAGACAAATACCACATGATATTACTTATATGTGGAATCTAAAATATGACACAAATAAACCTGTCTCTGAAACGGAAACAGAATCAAGGACATGGAGAACAGACTGGTGGTTGCCAAGGGGGAGCGAGGTAGGGAAGGGATGGAGTGGGAGGTTGGGGTTAGCAGATGTAAGCTTTTATATATAGAATGGATAAACAACAAGGTCCTCCTGTATAGCACAGGGAACTATATTCAGTATCCTATGATAAACCATAAGGGACAAGAATATATATAAAAAAGAATGTATATATGTACAACTGAATCACTTTGCCACACAGAAGAAATTAACACAACATTGTAAATCAACTATACGTCAATTAAAAAAAGTAAACAGAAGAAAGTTGACTTTTTCATAAGCTGCTTGAAATTAGAGACCTTGTAGTGGTCACTACTGTTACCCACTTAAAACCCATTTCCACCTTCTCCCTTCCCAAAAGGTCTCTAAACATGCCCCCTTTTCCACCCCTTCCCACACAGATGATGTACTTCAAGGGAGCTAATGCCCATCTCAGCCCCAGGAAAGTTCTTAATCCTACAGTTAACACCAATCCCTATGTCAATAATTGTTCACCAGTGAGCATGCAACTCTAAGGCCAAAGGATTGCTGAGGACTTCCAGAAGAACAAAGCACTCATTATTTTTTTTTTTAAATGAGAATTCTCTCTCTTCTCCATAACAGAAATGAGAAAGCACAGAGCTCCAGCTGCTTCTGGGGGCAAAACAGGCACTTAGAGGGAAGAACAGAGAGAGGAAAATAACCTGGATCCTGATACTGTTACTGTCCTCTATTTGCCAATTCCTGATACCTGCCTTCCCTGTGAATTTGCAAGTATGTGAGCCAGTAATATTCTCTACTATTGAAGTCTGCTTGTGTTGGATTTTTGAAAATTAATTATAGCCAAAAGCATCCTAAATGATAGAATATACTACTTAACAACCAATACCTTTGTCTTAGCTAAGTAATTTCTTCCTGCATTTCATTTAAGCTTGCCTGCTCAGTCCTAACCATGCAGTAGGATGGAACAGTAGAAAGCACAGGTTCAAGCTCCAAAGTAAAAATGGCAGAATATAATTATGCTTAGTCCTAAATTCAACAGACCATGTGGTTCCTAGTATCACATTAATGTTTAGCGACAGCTAAAGAATGAGAAAGATGTGCTCAGCAAATTTTCAAAATTTAAATATCAGTTACTGAAAATAAGCTCTTGCAATATAAACTCAAAATAAATTCTAAGATGTGAAATTCATAAATGGGCATGGTAGTGGTCTTACAGCCTAACAAATAAGACAGGCTTTTATTTTAAGTACCATCTAAAAGGTCTAAGAACCTATGTGTCAAGGTAATTTTCACCCCTTGGTGAGAACGCCAATTCCTAGACAAATTAATCATCTCAAGCAGTATTCAGTTAGAAGCACAGTGCTCTGAAGTTATGACTGGAAGTACCATGTTCTAAGAAACATAATTCTCTACTGCAAGTAAAGACCTAGATTCCAGGCCCAGGTACACAACTAATAATCATTTTGCACAACTAATTAAAACTTCCTGAATTCAGCCTTTTTGCTCTATAAGACAAAAAGTAAACAACACTTGCTACAACGACTGATAATCATTCACTGTGAGGATAAAATAACCTACTGATAAATCATTTGAAATAAATGGCCCATATTTACTAAATAATTATAAGGTTGACCATCACCCACAAGCAATCCAGCAAAAGCAATCTCCACATGCAAGTTTGGCTTCTGTCATATACAGTCAAGAGTGTCTTATTCTGGACTTCCCTCGTGGCACAGTGGTTAAGAATCCGCCTGCCAATGCAGGGGACACAGGTTTGAGTCCTGGTCTGGGAAGATCCCACATGCCATGGAGCAACTAAGTCTGGGCACCACAACTACTGAGCCTGTGCTGTAGAGCCCGTCAGTCACACCTACGGAGCCGGTGTGCCACAGCTACTGAGGCCCACATGCCTAGAGCACGTGCTCTCCAACAAAGAGAAGCCACCTCAATGAGAAGCCCATGCACCGCAATGAAGAGAAGCCCCTGCTCACCTCAACTAGAGAAAGCCTGTGCGCAGCAACAAAGACCCAACAGACCCAAAAATAAATACATAAAATAAATTATTTTTTTCAAAAGTGTCTTATTCTGCCTACCGAAAACACTGTACCAATGATCAATATAATAAAAAGAATATTTGATGACTTTTAAAACAAATTGTACAGGTCTGCTCTACAAGAAAATGTTTTCACAGGATATTTGGGCTAAACTACATGGGCTGTTTTATGATATGATGCAAATATTTACAAAAGGACTTCCTTCCAAAGAGTACAATATGGAATGGAGAAAAGAGTAACTGTACAGTGGAGAAACCTGATAAACACTGCCTTAGCCTGGTGAACAAGGTTACCGTCAACAGTGCCATGTGGTCTTGGCGAGGTGGCCTGGTGTCATGCCTCAGGCTCCAAGGTGGGAGAGATGAGTTCAGGACAGTGGACCACAAGAGACCCCCTGGCCCCAGGTAATATCAATCTGCGAGACCTCTCCCAGACATCTCCAACTCAACGCTAAGACCCAGCTCCACCCAATGGCCAGCAAGCTCCACTGCTGGACTCCCCATGCCAAACAACTAGCAAGATAGGAACACAACACCACCCATTAGCAGAGGGGCTGCCTAAAATCATAAAAGGTTCACAGACAGCTCAAAACACACCACTGGACGTGGCCCTGCCCACCAGAAAGAAAAGATCCAGCCCCACCCACCAGAAAATAGGCACCAGTCCCCTCCACCAGGAAGCCTACACAACACACAGAACCAACCTTACTCACTGGGGGCAGACACCAAAAACAAGGGGAACTACAAACCTGAAGCCTGTGAAAAGGAGACCCCAAACACAATAAGTTAAATAAAATGAGAAGACAGAGAAATATGAAGCAGATGAAGGAGCAAGGTAAAAACCCACCAGACCAAACAAATGAAGAGGAAATAGGCAGTCAACCTGAAAAAGAACTTAGAATAATGATAGTAAAGATGATCCAAAATCTTGGAAACTGAATGGAGAAAATACAAGAAATGTTTAACAAGGACCTAGAAGAACTAAAGAGCAAAGAGACAGTGATGAACAACACAATAAATGAAATTAAAAATTCTCTAGAAGGAATCAATAGCAGAATAACTGAGGCAGAAGAACAGTTAAGTGACCTGGAAGATAAAACAGTGGAAATAACTACCACAGAGCAGAATAAAGAAAAAAGAATTAAAAGAATTGACGACAGTCTCAGAGACCTCTGGGACAACATTAAACACACCAACATTTGAATTATAGGGGTCCCAGAGAAGAAGAGAAAAAGAAAGGGACTGAGAAAATATGTGAAGAGATTATAGTTGAAGACTTCCCAGCATGGGAAAGGAAATAGTCAATCAAGAAGAGGAAGCACAGAGAGTCCAAGACAGGATAAATCCAAGGAAAAACATGCCAAGACACATATTAATCAAACTATCAAAAATTAAATACAAAGAAAAAATATTAAAAGCAGCAAGGGAATAGCAACAAATAACTTACAAGGGAATCCCCATAAAGTTAACAGCTGATCTTTCAGCAGAAACTCTGCAAGCCAAAAGGGGGTGGGAGGACATATTTAAAGTAATGAAAGGGAAAAACCTACAACCAAGATTACTCTACCCAGCAAGGATCTCATTCAGATTCAACAGAGAAATTAAAACCTTTACAGACAAGCAAAAGCTAAGAGAAATTGGCACCACCAAGCTAGCTTTACAACAAATGCTAAAGGAACTTCTCTAGGCAGGAAGCACAAGTGAAGGGAAAGACCTACAATAACAAACCCAAAACAACTAAGAAAATGATAATAGGAACATACATATCAATAATTACCTTAAATATAAATGGATTAAATGCTCCAACCAAAAGACACAGACTGGCTGAATGGATATAAAAACAAGACCTGTATATATGCTGTCTACAAGAGACCCACTTCAGACCTAGGGAAAAATACAGACTGAAAGTGAGGGGATGGAAAAAGATATTCCATGCAAATGGAAATCAAAGGAAAGCTGAGGTAGCAATTCGAATATTAGACAAAGTAGACTTTAAAATAAACACTATTATAAGAGACAAAGAAGGACACTACATAATGATCAAGGGATCAATCCAAGAAGAAGGTATAACAATTGTAACTATTTATGCACCCAACATAGGAGCACCTCAATACATAAGGCAAATGCTAACAGCCATAAAAGGAGAAATCGACAGTAACACAATCATAGTAGGGGACTTTAACACACCACTTTCACCAATGGACTGATCATCCAAAATGAAAATAAATAAGGAAACACAAGCTTTAAATGGCACATTAAACAAGATGGACTTAACTGATACTTATAGGACATTCCCTCCAAAAACAACAGAATACAATTTCTTCTCGACTGCTCATGGAACATTCTCCAGGATAGATCATATCTTGGGTCACAAATCAAGCCTTGGTAAAGTTAAGAAAACTGAAATTGTATCTAGTATCCTTTCGGACCACAATGGTATGAGACTAGATATCAATTACAGGAAAAAAAAAAACTGTAAGAAATACAAACACCTGGAGGCTAAACAATACATTACTAAATAACCAAGAGATCACTGAAGAAATCAAAGAGGAAATTTAAAAAATACCTAGAAACAAATGACAACGAAAACACGACAACCCAAAACGTATGGAATGCAGCAAAAGCAGTTCTAAGAGGGAAGTTTAGAGCAATACAATCCTACCTCAAGAAAGAAGAAACATTTCAAGTAAACAACCTAGCCTTACACCTAAAGCAATCAGAGAAAGAAGAACAAAAGAAACCCAAAGTTAGCAGAAGGAAAGAAATCATAAAGATCAGATCAGAAATAAATGAAAAAGAAATGAAGGAAATAATAGCAAAGATCAATAAAACTAAAAGCTGGTTCTTTGAGAAGATAAACAAAGTTGATAAACCATTAGCCAGACTCAACAAGAAGAAAAGGGAAAAGACTCAAAGCAACAGAATTAGAAATGAAAAAGGAGAAGTAACAACTGACACTGATGAAATACAAAGGATCATGAGAGATTACTACAAGCAAGTATATGCCAATAAAATGGACAACTTGGAAGAAATGGACACATGTTTAGAAAAGCACAACCTTCTGAGACTGAACCAGGAAGAAATAAAAAATATAAACAAACCAGTCACAAGCACTGAAATTCAAACTGTGATTAAATATCTTCCAACAAACAAAGCCCAGGACCAGAAGGCATCACAGGCGAATTCTATCAAACATTTAGAGAAGAGCTAACACCTATCCTTCTCAAACTCTTCCCAAGTTAGCAGAGGGGGGAACACTCCCAAACTCATTCTACGAGGTCACCATCACCCTGATACCAAAACCAGACAAAGAAGTCAGAAAGAAGGAAAACTACAGGCCAGTATCACTGATGAACATAGATGCAAAAATCCACAACAAAATACTAGCAAACAGAATCCAACTGCACATTAAAAAGGATCATACAGCATGATAAAGTGGGGTTATCCCAGGAATGCAAGGATTCTTCAATATATGCAAATCAATCAATGTGATATACCATATTAACAAATTGAAGGATAAAAACCATATGATAATCTCAATAGATGCAGAAAAAACTTTCAACAAAATTCAACACCTATTCATGATAAAAACCCTCCAGAAAGTAGGCGTAGAGGGAACATACCTCAACATAATAAAGGCCATATATGACAAACCCATAGCCAACATCATCCTCAATGGTGAAAAACTGAAACCATTTCCACTAAGATCAGGAACAAGACAAGGTTGCCCACTCTCACCACTGTTATTCAACATAGTTTTGGAAGCTTTAGCCACAGCAGTCAGAGAAGTAAAAGAAATAAAAGGAATCCAAATTGGAAAAGAAGAAGTAAAGCTGTCACTGTTTGCAGATGACAATGATACTATACACAGAGAATCCTAAGGATGCTACCAGAAAATAACTAGAGCTAATCAATGAATTTGGTAAAGTAGCAGGATACAAAATTAATACACTGAACTCTCTTGCATTCCTATACATTAATGATGCAAAATCTGCAGGAGAAATTCAGGAAACACTCCCGTTTACCACTGCAACAAAAAGAATAAAATACCTAGGAATAAACCTACCTATGGAGACAAAAGACCTGTATGCAGAAAACTGTAAGACACTGATGAAGGAAATTAAGGATCATACAAACAGATGGAGAGATATACCATGTTCTTGGATTGGAAGAATCAACATTGTGAAAATGACTATACTACCCAAAGGAACCTACAGATTCAATGAAATCCCTATCAAACTACCAATGGCATTTTTCACAGAACTAGAACAAAAAATTTCACAGTTTGTATGGAAACACAGAAGACCCCAAATAGCCAAAGCAATCTTGTGAAAGAAAAACGGAGCTGGTGGAATCAGGTGCCTGGACTTCAGACTATACTACAAAGCTACAGTAATCAAGACAGTATGGTGCTGGTGCAAAGACAGAAATATAAATCAATGGAACAGGATAGAAAGCCCAGAGATAAACCCACACACATATGGTCACCTTATGTTTGATAAAGGAGGCAAGAATATACACTGGAGAAAAGACAGCCTCTTAAATAAGTGGTGCCTGGAAAACTGGACTGCTACATGTAAAAGAAAGAAATTAGAACACTCCCTAACACCATACACAAAAATAAAATCAAAATGGATTAAAGACCTAAATGTAAGGCCAGACACTATAAAACTCTTAGAGGAAAACATAGGCAGAACACTCTATGACATAAATCACAGCAAGATCCCTTCTGACCCACCGCCTAGAGAAATGGAAATAAAAACAAAAACAAACAAATGGGACCTAATGAAACTTCAAAGCTTTTGCACAGCAAAGGAAACCATAAGACAAAAAGACAACCCTCCGAATGGGAGAAAATATTTGCAAAAGAAGCAACTGACAAAGGATTAATGTCTAAAATATACAAGCAGCTTTTGCAGCTCAATATCAAAAAGACTAACAACCCAATCCAAAAATGGGCAGAAGACCTAAACAGACATTTCTCCAAAGAAGATATACAGATTGCTAACAAACACATGAAAGACGGTCAACATCACTAATCATTAGAGAAATGCAAACCCAAACTACAATGACGTATGACCTCACACCGGTCAGAATGGCCATCATCAAAAAATCTACAAACAGTAAATGCTGGAGAGGGTGTGGAGAAAAGGGAACACTCTTGTACTGTTGGTGGGAATGTAAATTGATACAGCCACTATGGAGAACAGTATGGAGGTTCCTCAAAAAAGTAAAAATAGAACTACCATACGACCCAGCAATCCCACTACTGGGCATATACTGTGAGAAAAATCATAATTCAAAAAGATACATGTACCACAATGTTCACTGTAGCGCTATGTACAATAGCCAGGACATGGAAGCAACCTAAGTGTCCATGGACAGATGAATGGATAAAGAAGATGTGGCACATATATAAAATGGAATATTACTCAGCCATAAAAGGAAAGGAAATTGAGTTATTTGTAGTGAGGTGGATGGACCTAGACTCTGTCATACAGAGTGAAGTAAGTCAGAAAGAGAAAAACAAATACTGTATGCTAACACATATATATGGAATCTAAGAAAAAAAAAGGTTCTGAAGAACCTAGGGGCAGGACAGGGATAAAGATGCAGACGTAGAGAATGGACTTGAGGACACGGGGAGGGGGAAGGGTAAGCTGGGACGAAGTGAGAGAGTGGCATGGACATATATACACTACCAAATGTAAAACAGATAGCTAGTGGGAAGCAGCCACATAGGACAGGGAGATCAGCCCGGTGTTTTGTGACCAGCTAGAGGGGTGGGATAGGGAGGGTGGGAGGGAGACGCAAGAGGGAGGGGATATGGGGATATATGTATACATATAGCTGATTCACTTTGTTATACAGCAGAAACTAACACCACATTGTAAAGCAATTATACTCCAATAATGATGTTAAAAAAATATTTACAAGACCTTTGGTATGGTTAATAAATCACATTTAGAAGTATAACTCCTAGCCTTAAGATCCTAGTTACATGCTGTTTAGGACATTAAAATTTGTGGAGCTTGTTTAGTTCCTGATTTCAACAATTATAAAAAGACATTTATGATATGATACTAAAGAAATTTTCAATGATTATTCTTTTAGTGATAATTACACTTAACATTTTAGGTAACTATTAAATTTTAGTTTTACGTTAAAAAGAGTCCTGTCTCTTTAAGATGCAAATTGAAGAACATATGGATGCAAGGGCATGCTTTAAAATAATCCAGTGAGGCAGAAAAGGGGATATACTGATAACTGTTGAAACTGACAGTTTAGTATACTATTTTATCTACCTTTGTATATTTAAAAAATTCTCCATATTAAAGTTAAAAAACACTTATTTTAACATATGAGGAATTAAAGCAGGATGGTTCAATGGATTTTTTTTTTTTTCTGTTTTTTGAGGTACGCGGGCCTCTCACTGCTGTGGTCTCTCCCGTTGTGGAGCACAGGCTCCGGACGCGCGGGCTCAGCAGCCATGGCTCACGGGCCCAGCCGCTCCGCGGCATGCGGGATCTTCCCGGACCGGGACATGAACCCGTGTCCCCTGTATCGGCAGGTGGACTCTCAACAACTGCGCCACCAGGGAAGCCCTCAATGGATTTTTTTTAAAGATACAACAAAACCATCTTGAAATCTGATTTTATTTTTTTCACTTTTAACTGCTTGATTGAGGTATAATTTATATCCATATAATTCACCCACTATAAGTGCACAGTTCATTGATTTTTAGTTAGTTTATACAGTTGTACAACCATCAGAACAATGACTGAATTTTAAACCAGGAGAGCTTTTTTTTTTTTTTTTTTTGCTTGCGGAGTATTTTTTATTTTTTGTTGTTGGGAAACAAAGTTATACTTAAACGATGGTTAGCATAATAGCCTATCTTCCTCTTCTTGAAATACCAGTATCTTAAAAAAACAGTATTTATCAGCAACTAGATTCTGAGACTACAGCTATCTTTTTTTCTCCATCTTTATTGACATATTTCCTCCTTGCCAAGTTATGAGGAAGAAATACACATTCTTCCCATTTCCCATATAACTTCTCTGTTGGCAGATAGCCACGGCCAGCAGCAGTGGGCAAACACGAGATCTGAATCGACCCTTCTGTGTTTCTAAGGCTAGACCAGGGCAGCTCTGGGGAAGGTTCCCACCCCCGATATCTCAGGTCCCCTTGGGAAGAGCAGAACATAATTTATCTTTCCCACTTCTCAGGAAATGGGAAAAAACTGAATACACTAAAGTAGGCCTGACTAGAACTGTACCATTACTTCTCCACCATCATTCCCACCCAGGCTGTAGAGGATGCGGTAAATTATCACCCAGCAAACAATGGCTTCTAACATCCATCCCTACATAAACACTTCTGTGTTACTTTAGTGTCTGCTCTAGGAATTGGCATTTGTGCTCTCATTTTCAAATCTCCAGTCTCAACCGAAAAAGAATGGTTGATTTGTCTAATGAAATCCTATAGGCTTTTCATATAGGTGAAAAGATAGCTTAGTATTAGAACAATTCACTTTGGATATATACTGTTAATATACACAACTAACAATGGACATCCCTTAAATTAAAAATAAAACCTCAGAAAACTTTTATTTGAAGGTTTAGGGATACCATAAATAAAATATATAACATTTTCCAATCAGTAATAATGCTTATATTTCATTGTTTTGAGCTTTTAAGAAAATAAATGATTTGGGGGAAGTGTGGTACATAGCTGGACACTTGTGGTCACAATTATAATGCATCATACATACAGTAACCATACCATTTATTATCCAAATACTTCTGCGTGTGAAAGGAGATGCTATAAAAAATTACACCAGGATAACAGGCATAATCCAAAACTATTCCAGGCAAACTGGGACACATGATCACCCTAGTTATAAGCAATTCAACATAAAAACATTTAAGATTAATGCGATTTAGCCATAGTTCCCAATTCTTTGTGGGCTGTAATGAAGTCTCCGAAAGTTATTCTCAAGTTTCTACCTTTGGAAAACTTTAGCCATCTAGTGAGATGCTAAAAGGATCTCTTTTTTAATCCTATCCCTTGACTCTTATATTCTACATTTGTACCATTAACATCCTTGTCTTTATATCTGTAATATATATATCACTGAATTATGAACTTTAATGAACATTATTGAATATAGTAAATTATAATTTATCAAATGAGAATTATGGTGACCACCCAATTGTAAAATTCTGAAAATAACGTCCAATTCTAGGGAGAATATTTTCACTTCCCAATTGGATAATTTGTTTAAGAAATATTGCCAAAACCCACTAGGACTATAAAATATCAACAACGATTTTGAGACGCAGAGTGTACAGCTATGGAAATCCGAAATAGAAAAAGAATGAACTTGGAGGTGTTCTCCGTATTTATCTCATTTGGATAGTCCTAGAATTTGAATAACATTTCAATTTCTTTTAAGGTCGCCTCACTTTAAAAATGTCGTAATTAAAATTATCAGCAGCACTTATTATGTACATGAACGTTAAAACACAAATCCAACTGAAAAATTAAAAACAGCTGGAATTTATAAACCAGAAGTCTTTTCCACTTTGGTAAAGAGATTATAATGAAGTGTGACACAGTCTTATGAACTTATTAGTCCAACTAAATGAATTTACATTATGCAGCACTTCAATAACTTTGTAAGTTGGAGCACTGCCCACAAACAAAATGGGAACATTTTTCTTGCTACTTTTTATGCAGAAGTCAAAATGATTTACATTTAAAAATTCAATTACGGAAGAAAATACACAGCATTAAAAAATCAAGTTAAGAATTCTAATGCATAAAGTTGATACATTTTACAGAGTAGATTAGTGTGCTATGTTTCTTTTGTGAAGCTAAAATTGTTTATAATGGGTGAGTAATAGCAATGTGAACTTCCCTGTTAAGAAACAAGCAATATACATGTTAAAACTATTTCCAAATGAATCCAAAACTATTAGTATCATTCATTTAAATACTCTGAGAGTAAGATGATACCAGCTTAAATATGGGTTCTGACAGTTTATTCCATCTATACAAGATATCACAAGGAGGAATTTAGACACAGTCTGAGGATCCCAAATGAGAAACCTCAATGTAACTTTTTGACTAATATTTAGAACAAGCCATCTGAGGACACCATCAAATATATTTCCCTTTCTCTAACTGATCACTATAATTACTGCCAGCATTATTTTATATTTGTGCTTAAAATTACAAACTCTATTTGCAAAAGTATCAACGTTCAGGCATCCGCTCTTGCTATGTTCAGTATATGGGTCTAGAGGAGAGAGAGGCCACTGTTATTCACTTAAAAAGCCCCTCAACAGGAAAGACTACGCAGTTACAGATGGGAATGACACTCGGATTTATCTTTGATATCTGTTTCCCAAAGCCAAAACAATGTTCCCCTTCAGCTGAATTTTACCACTGGACCGATCCTCTAAGTCAAAAACAAGTTGAGGTTCTTAATGTCATCCGTAAGAATGTGAGAAATTTGAGCAAATCCCTGTGACTAACTCCAGCAACAAAAAAAAATCATTTTGCCAGACAAAGGAGAGGTCAGAGAAACCAACACAGAAGTGGAACTGAAGGAAGCTATCAAAAGTGTGAGAACAATTTAAAGATAGTAATAGATAAAACTGCATCAAAAGATCATCATGAAATGCTGAATGCCAGAGCACTGCAGAGACCCAGTTCAAAAGATAACAAGCGTCCATTTTTTCCCCATAGTTAATTTTTTAAATATTGCATTTTCCAAGATCTAAGACAAACATTCAAAAACTACCCACGTTTTTGAGGAGACTCTCGTGTCTCGGTTTCCAGCTCATTCATTCATTCCCCTACAATGCACTAGGTACTGCATTACTTGCAGGAATAAAAGAGGAAACCAGACGCATCCCTACTCTTCGGGATCCAGTGGGAAAACAGAAACAGGCCACTTTAAGACCTGTGATGGGGCAAGCTCAGGTGTGACAGGACACACAGGAGTCAAGGAAGCCTCCCGGGGCAGCCACCTCTCATCTGAGGACAGAATCCCTAGGAGGAACCAGCTGGCACAGATCAGAGAGAGGATGAAAGGGAGAACAAACAGAAAAAAACACGTGCACAGAGGCCTCACGGTGGGATGGGCAACTAGACATACACACACAGGGGAGGGATGGATGCTTTCATAAGCCAAGGGCAGCTAAGGAATAGATTCTGGGGCATGAGCAGAAAGTGATGCAGCTAGAGAAGGAGGTAGGTTCCAAAGCTCGTGTATAATGCTGAGGAATTCTTTTTTTATTATTTTTTGGGGGAGGCGGGTTCTCACGAAACTTTTTAATAAAAACTCTATTTGCCAAATATTTGTCATAGAGAACAACAGTACAATTAATGATCTGATTTTATGCACATTTACTATAATTTGTTTGGTCAAGGAACTTTTTACTAAGCCCCTTCACAATTTTTCTTTTTTTGTGTGTGTGATACGCAGGCCTCTCATTGTTGTGGCCTCTCCCGTTGTGGAGCATGGGCTCCGGACGCACAGGCTCAGCGGCCGCGGCTCACAGGCCCAGCCACTCCGCGGCATGTGGGATCCTCCCGGACCGGGGCACGAACCCGTGTCCCCTGCATCGGCAGGCAGACTCTCAACCACTGCGCCACCAGGGAAGCCCCCACCTTCACAACTTTGATATGAACTAGGAAGTTCTGCCACATTGAAAATATTCTCAGAGAACAGCAAGCAAGCTATGACAATGTCAAACTAATCATGAACCAGAAAGACGCTTTGTTTCTGCTATGCAGGGATTTTATGATGCTCCTGAACATTCTCATATCCCTTGGGAGGGAGAAAAATAAAAATGTAACAATCCCAGAATATGCAGTATGCAGGAAAAAAACACAGCCCTGCATTATCAAGGGGCCACAACTTGATCTGTTGTGCATAGCAGTCTTCTGGTTTATATTATGCAGTGACACAAAATCTTACATACTCAGTCTAAGAAAAACAGGGTGAGGAAACCCTACCCTGGATACAGAATCAAATCCTGCGAGACCTGCTGGAATTCGATAATAAATATTTACAGATCTTACTGATTCAATAATCAATTTGACACATTTGGATAAAGCCAACATTGCCAGCTGTTTCCCAACAAGGTGGCTAGGGAAGCCAAGTAGCACTGAGGAAGCCCCAACGAAGAGCTGACATTTCAGCAAATTCGAAGGGGCATGCTAGATGACCCAGAAAACGCCATTCCCGCAAACCCAAGAACAGACGTCTCCACGTCACAGGGAGTATTCTGGCATCTGAAAAGCACATAGGTGCAACTGGCCTCCTCTGCTCTTACAACGCTGAGGAATTCTGAGGAGCCTTGCAAAGCCAAGCCATGTAGACGAGTGAATGCTAGAGAGGCTCATTTGTTCTCCCCGTCATCTCTCCCCAGTGCCCCCGCTCCCTGCTCAGGGAATGAAACTAGTGCTTCTGCCACATTATTCAATGTAATGGACTTTTCAACTAAGGCCAGGCTCTCAGACTGGCAACACAGTTCATGACATTTGGGACCTGCAGGCCTTCTGCAAGGCACGGCGTCTTCAGTTCAGCCCTGGGTCCCACCTTTTCCTTTACCTGGCTGCTAACACACTCCTTACCTACCCACCTCTGAGGGCATCTGAGTCCGCCTCCGGGTTAGACTATTGGCAGCAGGGCCAGAAGTGAACAGAAAGTGTCAAGAGTCTGCTGTGATCTCTAAGTGTCTGATATGCGAAAAGTACCATGACAACTGCACAGATGCAGAGGACGTGCGACTGCTTAGTTGTCAGGAAGTGCCGCTCATGTCTTGAGGAGTTATCGTTCATCGTAAAAAATGTATTTTTATTGAGAACATTATGCTAGGTGAAATAAGCCAGTCACAAAAGGACAAATACTGTCCGAATCCACTTACATGAGGCACCTATAGTAGTCAAATGTCTAGAAACAGAAAGCAGAATGGTGGTTGCCAGGGGTTACGGGGAGGGGGATGGGGAGTTAGTAATTCACGGGCAGAGTTTCGGTTGAGAAAGATGAAAAGAATTCAAGAGATGCAAGGTGGGGCAGCAGTGATTGTACAACAGTGTGAACAGACTTAACGCTGCTAAACTGTAAGCTTAAAATGGTTAAGATGGTACAATTTTATGTTATGTGTATTTTACCACAATTAAAAAAAAGTAACAGTGATATATACTTACCAAAGTAGCACAAAGTAAAAAGTGTGGTAGTACCAGTCACTGGCGGGGATGGAGGAAGGGTCCTCAAATACATTCCAGGTGGAAATGTGAATTACTTCAACCTTTTGGAAAGCAACATGGCAACATTTCTTTCTTTCTTCCTTTTTCTATTTTTTTTTAAATTTATTTTTGGCTGCGTTGCACCTTCGTTGCTGTGCACGGGCTTCCTGTAGTTGCAGCAAGCGGGGGCTACTCTTCGTTGCAGAGCATGGGCTCTAGGCGCACGGGCTTCAGTAGTTGTGCCACGTGGGCTCAGTAGCTGTGGCGCACAGGCTTAGTTGCTCCGCGTCATGTGGGATCTTCCCAGAACAGGGCTCGAACCCATGTCCCCTGCATTGGCAGGTGGATTCTTAACCATTGTGCCACGGGGGAAGTCCCTGGCAACATTTCTTAAAATTTAAAATCCTCATTTGATTCAGAAATCTTAGTCTGGAAGCCTATCAAATACTAAAAAAAATATAAGGGCATATGTAGGAAAAATCTTCCGGGAAGCATTCTCCCTCCATGTGGGAAGAGTTCAGAGCACATATACTTTTTGTATTCCTGAGTGCCCTGCGTTTACTGGAGAGTAAAGCAAACATCACAACATCGACTGACTCTCATCTAATTCCCTGCTATGCTCAAAGCATAAATGTTTTCCCTTCCTCATTCTTTTCTTCTAAAATTTTACAGAAAATATATTCTTTATAAGCAGGAGAAAAGACTACTGACTAAAAAGCTGGTAAACCAATGCAATTTTGTCATCAAATCAACTTTTTTAGGATGAGAAGTTTAAAAGTCTATTACAAAGTAAAGAGAAATAGTGCGAACATGTAAGAAGCTGAGGAATGAGAGTGAGTGAATCACATTAAGCTTCGACCACTTAATTTTCCAAAATATTTTGCCAAATCAAAAATTTTATGTCTACTCAATGAGACTAAAGGCAAAAATGAAATACTATTAAAATGATCCTGATAAAAGTAGGAACATTAATTAGTTGCAAGAAGGTTACCATTAGAGGTAGAATAATTTCTCTGAATTGTTTCTTTTTTTTTTTTTTTTAATAAAATAGGTAGTTGGCTCTTTCTTTCTATACAGGCTTTTTTTTTTTTTTTTTTTTTTTTAACTCTGGGAAAAATGGTCCCATGATAAATAAGAGTCTCCTCAAGTATCACGAATCAGCTGATGACTATTACAAAAAACAACTCAGAGCAAAGTTAATTTTACTTCATTTCACTGCCTCAATGATTAGTTTCATAAAGGATTTCCAGTATCCACTTAGTATCCCAAGTTCTGTATGAGACCAGACCTGTTCTCCCTGGATTTCCAAGGGCCCCATGCACCTCCTTACACACTCAGGAATAATGTATACCAACCAAAGACTCACTGATCATTTCTATCATTTCCATGTCAACAAATACAGACGTCCACAGAGCGGGCTTTCTTTGAATGGGGTCCACTTGAACAATTCAGAGCAGTCATCGTGACTAGTTCCCTACTGTCCTAAATGTGCCCCCACCCCCGAAATCTACAATGACGTATTCATAATTGAAAACGTGAAGCCATCCTGATTTCTTACGACGGTGCAGAGCGTTGGGAAGTCTTGGAAAGCAAATCATCTGTTGATTTTAACTGAGTGCCAAGTGTGACGTCGGTACCTGTTTATTGAAGAAGAGGGCTGTATGCTTACTGCTATCATTTCTGCAACAGGAAAGTCTCCTGTGGTTACATCCTTTACAACTGGCACTATGGACCAAATTATTAAAATGGGTTGGTTTGCGGGACAGTCACAGACGTACGCGAATGAGTTTGTATCACAGTAAATTCTTGCTCATATGTACAGAGGGTCAGCCACGTGGACCAGTGGAGCCGGCAAGACACCACCTTGAAAGGTGTCCCTGAGCCATGTATTGACTCCCGTGATTTAAGAGGCCAGTGACACAAACAGCATCCTCAGTAAATGGTGCTCTCTTAATCTCAGTTTACGTACTTGCTTCTAAATGGTCAGCTATAGGTTCTGGGATGAGAGGAATGGGCATCTCAGGTATTTTCAGGGAAAATCACTAGAAGTTTAAGAAAGTATTTTGGGACAATGTAAATCAACTCCAATTTAAATACTTTAACTAAGGGGCATTCTCTCTTCCCACTTTTCTCCAATATACCATGCACCCAGAGTTAGCTACTTTGTCAGGGAACAGTACTGGCTTTGGAGTCAGATGCAGGTTTGAGTCTCAGCTTCCTCACTGGTTAGCTGTGCCACCTGCTGAAGCCGAAGCCGCTCAATGGCAAGTGTTTAGCAGTGCGAAGACGCGTACAAACACACGTTGTTATTATCGCAATGGTACATGAAGAAATGGAGGTGACCTTCCCTGCATATTCCTTCTCAGGAGCAAAGCCCCCAGGATCTTAACTTTGGCTGCCAATGTTTTCTGGTTTCTGGCGATCTGGTCTTGAAGGGAGAGAAACTGCCTAATATTTTTATCAGTTTATTGCATTCCCTTCTTTTTCTTCCGTAAGTTTTTTAAAGGATACCTCCCTATTAGACCTATGTGGGCAGAATTTTAGTAAAATTTTGTTTCAAGTTAGGATTTAAATTACTCCTTTTAGAAACATGATCGTTTAGGACTTTTGATCTGCGCCCATACCTAATATCATGCAGAGAATCTCTTCTACAAAATAGTATTACAGTTTTTAATGTCATCCATCACCCAATTTGATAATAAAACAGAGCTATTTTAACAACTGGAAAAGCTGCTCGCCCTTGGTCTACATTCAATTTCAGTGGTATTTATTCTCACCAGGATTCAAAGCAGCCCCCTTCCTGGTTTCAAATACACATATTGTATTTAACATGTGTGTAGGGGGTTTTGGAATCAGACATATAAAATTACTGTGCCTCTGACATCTATACACGATTTCATCAAGTAACCACTTAGGGAGTTCTGCCTACTCTGTGGCATGTGTCCAGTCTGACAAGTAATAAGAGTACTGTGAATAGCTATCATTTCTGTATGATAGCTATTCACAGCATGATACAGAAGCTATCATTCCTGTAATGTCTACAACGTGCCAGAAAATAGGCATATACCACAGTCACCAAAACATCACGACACCCCAGGTATTTCCCCATCTCCATTTTACAGCGAGGAATCAGGAAGAAGCTGGTAAATTGCCCAGGCCTCGGGGCCAGTAGGGCAACACGGTGAAATCAGACAAAGTCTGTAGTCAGGAAAACCTGCCTGCCATTCCTACCTCTGTCCTTCACTGTGTGACTGTGGACAAATGGCTTAATTCCTCTAATTAATTTTCTCATCAAAACAGAAGGATGCTACTTCACACCTACAAAAACTGTACAGAAATAAAACGAGAGACTGTCCACTGCAGTCCTAGCTCACAGTCACATTTAATAAATGTTCACCATGATGAATACTAGAGACAGTGACATTGGACTTTGAACACAGGTCTCTAAGGTTATGATTCCAGCCATAACAAGGTACATCTACACTGAATCTGGAAAACGACATACCATCATCTAGTTTCAGTTACAATTAAAATTAAGAAAAAGCAAATGTTACAAACCAAGACATATAAAGACAAAGTATAATCGTGGTTGACAGGGGCTGGGGGAGGGGAGCATGGGGAGTGATTGTTTAATGGATACAGAATTTCAGTTTTACAAGATGAAAAGAGTTATAAGGATAAGAGGTGGTGATGGCTGCACAACCATGTCAATGTATTTGACACCACTGAACTGTACGTTTAAAAATGGCAAGATGTACATTCTATAGCATGTGTGTTTTACCACAATAAAGAACAAAACCAAAAATAAACACTAAGCTTTATGAGACTGAAGCTGGAAATATGGTATTTGCTGGAAATTTTGTATGAGGAAATGGAATTAAGACATTTTAAATATAACAGAATTATTTTATTATAGGATCTTAGTAGAATCTTAAACAGTGGGAAGAATATTTATCCTATGATTTACCTGTATAGTATAAATACATAAATAAACAAGTCATTGCCTGGGGTTAATTTCCATCTGATTTCTAAATTAGTCATTTAATAACAATGAGTGGGTACCTGCAATGTGTTCTAGAAACCTAAAGGTAACAAAATGGTTGGCATCCCCTCATATGATGAGATGAAAGAAGGTGGAGGGCCCTTTCCGTGATTCTAGATGCAGCAATTTCTATTTTAAAGTAGCTGGTCTGTGGTAGGCAGCATGGCTGCAACACAGGTACACACCTCGCTGCATAACGACATTTCTTTTGGCAACTGTTTTTCCCAAAACAAATCACATAGAACGTATAGCAGAATTATGTCATAGTGCAATTACTAAAGGAAAAACTATTTACATGTGAAAAATGTGTACTAATGCCTCAACTTAAATCTTAAACATATTTCAGTACCTGTAAAAATATTTAATGAGTTGATTTTTTAAAAATCTCTATTGAAAGCACCATAGTCACAAGTATCTGAAATGACATTCTTCTTGTAATCCAGCTAGCAACTGACGACCTTCAAAAGATCATAGTCAGATACGCTGAGTACAGTTAATTTTAAAATGTTAAAGGGAAAGCTGATTGAAGGAATTTTAGACCTAAAAACACTTACATAATTATTTCCCCATCTATTCTCTTTTAAAAACAGTGATTTTTATTAACATCTATTGAATACTCTTTTTAGATTACTATTCTTTTTTAAGTTGTAATTTCAGATCATATTGGAGAGCAAAAAAAGAAAAAGCAGAATTAGTACTTATGTAATGGTGAGTTATAGTAAAGACAAAAGAGACAGCCTACTCTGTTTTCTTACATAAATGAAAAACACGCTTTTATGTTATACTTCTAACATTCTCTCCTCACTATAGGAAAGACAATTTTGCTTGGTTTTTCAAGTAATTTAAAAATCGCTTTTATTTTCAGGCTTGTTTTACAAAGGATGTGTTAACGGTTCAATAGAGGTTAATTTTCACTACTAAAATAATTTCGTCTTTTTGTTCCTATCCCCTCCCTGTGGGTCATGACTATAAATTACAACTTAGTCTATTAAAGGAAATAGCTATCAGTACCTGAAAGCACCAATTTTCTGCCTAGTAAACTGAGTTCAACAGTGAGAAACTTTGTAAAACGGGAAATCTTTCCTGGTTCCACTTGATTTTTGCACAATTTGCACTGCTGCAGTAAAAAAGACAAGGTTAATTCCTAAGTCTCGATATGATTATTTTTGCTTTACAGGTAATTTTTAAGATACAGTAGAGGAGTTTTTAAAAAGGTGCACTATTTAGAATCAATTAAAGTAAGGTATCTGGGATTCCCATGCCTTTCTGTTAATAGGAATGGACCGCAGCACACACTTAGGGTCTAGTACATAGTAAGTATCCAACAGATGCTGGCTGAATTGAAGGAATGTGCCTGGTTTCTACACAGTGGGTCTACACTGTGGGCCCACATACGGCATTTTCCTTTCTATTCTCAATGACTATTTTGTCTGACATCAGCTCTGGCCCTGTTGGTTCCTTGCCTCTTCATTGCCTTCTTAGCGCCTGATCCTAGCTTGATTCTCCAAGTTCTGGACCTAGTGCTTCATGTTTCACTGACATCTGACCTTAGTCACGATCACAGCTCTGTTCTGTGAAATGCTAGTTAAATTAGGTGTAGGTCAGCTATTTCATTATTTGGGAGATGTCACAGAAATATTTTGAATTTTAAGTATCACCAATGACAGCAACTAAAAGTCTTCAAATACATCTTAATCGGGCTTCCCTGGTGGCGCAGTGGTTGAGAGTCCGCCTGCCGATGCAGGGGACATGGGTTCGTGCCCCGGTCCAGGAAGATCCCACATGCCGCGGAGCGGCTGGGCCCGTGAGCCATGGCCGCTGACCCTGAGCGTCCAGAGCCTGTGCTCCGCAACGGGAGAGGCCACAGCAGTGAGAGGCCCGCGTACCGCAAAAAAAAAAAAAAAAAAAAATACATCTTAATCTTCATCAGATATGTCAGAAGCACATTTATTTTTAAATATTGAAAGGAAAGGTTGCTTGAAGGACCTTTTAAATCTATTATCATTTAATAATGACATTTCAATAACAGTTTCTCCACTATTCTCCTTTAAAAACAGTGATTTTTACTTAAGATTTCTAATTAATGGCTACTAATACTCTTCATTCCTATTCTTTTTCTGAATGCAACTTCAGTTCATACTGAATAGTAAAAGAACAATTAGTACCTATGTAATGCTAGCAACATCAAATTGCTGAGCCTGGTTCAACTGGGGAAATGCTATGGTACAGGCCAGATGAAAAACAATCAACCTAGACTAATTCTGCACTGGTTTTCCAATTAAGTCATTCAACACAAGTGGGAGAGCAAGAGAATGCAGCATGTTTTAGAAATCCTGGTACAGTTAATTAAAAAAAGAAGAAGAAAGTGAAAAGTAGTTGTGATCTCCCAAATTGTTTAAGATGTAGAAAGAGTATGAAAACTGTCTCTGTTCTTTTTATGATTCTGTATTCAGGAAGATTAAATTTAAATCCTGATCTTAAATATATACAAAGGTTTCCCCACTGTGGCCCTTGGGTGCAATCCTCATGAACAATGTGGACTCGCCTAAACCTTCCTAAACAAGAAAGTCAAACCTCTAAGTCTTGCCTAAAGTGAGATACTCTTTTCTATAATTTTTACTGTTTTTTTTTTCCTTCAAGGCAAATATTTAGCACATACAGAAAGTAGCTAGAATTTAAATATTCTACATTTTACTGAGAACCATGAATTATTGACTCAATTACTTCCTAAGAAGGGGAATATTCATTTTTAAACGTACCATTTGTAAAGTAACCCTTTATTATTTCTAAAGCAGTTTCAACATACATGTACTAATTTTTGTCCTCCTAACTCTGAGAGATGGGTAGGGCAGATACTTTTAAGATTTATTTTCTTACAGAAGAGAAAACAGAACTTCTATTATTTGCTCAAAGTCTCAGAGCGGGCAGTGTCATTCTGGACCCAAGGCCAGGTTGTCTGACCCCAAGGCCAAATCTCTCTTTACTCACGCTATACCTCAACATAAAGATGACTCTGGAATCTGTGCTGGTGATGCTTTATTATACAGCTTCTTACTGGAGCACTCTCACAGTAAGTGCTTAAACTGCTGGATAATATTCAAGGAGCCTTTCACTAAGACATTAAGCGGTCAGTATGGCTTCTAAGAGGATGGTGTGAACCTCCAAACTCTAGCCTTGGTTCTTCCTTCCAAATTGAAGAAGAAAATAAAATAAAAGGAGGGATTAGGAGAGAGGAGGAGGTACTTGTGTGCCCCCACCACCCCCCACCAAATTATATACTTTTGATTCCTCTGAAACAAATATAATTGTATGAGTCTGGACTCATCTATAGTGCTATGTGTAAGGGTGAATTTCTATTAAACTTCCTAAAAACCTCATCCCATCTATTGCTCAGCTTATTTGCTACAAGTGACTTTTCAATTCTTGTTCACAGTTATGATGCCTCTCCACATTTTGATTCTTTAATCTTTTGTTTTATTTCATTTGCTTTATTTTGTGGCTTTACCATTAGAAAAGTAAACAGAACCTTTTTGCAAAGCTGCATTAGGTTGTCAAAGACCAGTGATTTAATGGAGCCTTTAGTCTTATACCTGTAAGGAGAAAATACATTTGTCACTCCTCCTTAGGGATCATGTTTTGCTTTGTGAGGTGGAAGAGTTCACTGTTAATTAGCAACACAGCATAGACAGGAAGATGATGCTTTTGTAAATGTAATGTTACAGTCAACAAATTCCAAGCGCTGGCATTGATGAAAGAGCTTCAATTAGGGCCAACCTGAGGGCAAATGCAAACAAGCTCCATTGCTTGAGACGGGTGAGCTTCATTCCTTGGTGTCAACCTGCCCTTATCTAGAGGTGGATTTGGTCTCTGATACTGGAGGCAGGTGTGTGAGTGTGAGACAGAGAATGTGAGCATGTGCACAGATGCTTTCATGATCATTTCAAATGGTTTTGGAGTCTTCTTGCTGAGGTTCAAGGTTTTCCCCTCTCCTCAGAACACCAATCACTGGGTGACAGGGTGAAGTGGAGCAAGCTCTAAAAGTGTGTGTGGGGGCCTCCCTGGTGGCACAGTGGTTGAGAGTCCGCCTGCCGATGCAGGGGACACGGGTTCGTGCCCCGGTCCGGGAAGATCCCACATGCCGCGGAGCGGCTGGGCCCGTGAGCCATGGCCGCTGAACCTACACATCCGGAGCCTGTGCTCCGCAATAGGAGAGGCCACAACAGTGAGAGGCCCGCGTACCGCAAAGAAAAAAAAAAAAAAAAAAAGTGTGTGCGTGCTTATGTGTGTATGTGTTACAGGTATCTGCTTATCTCTACAGAAATCATCGTCAGCCTTTCTCTCTTTCTGATCTAAGAGGTCAGGATGGGCAGTGAATGAAGATACCAAGGAAAAAGGGTAAAAGAAAAAAATCACTACACTGGATATGTCTGTCTTTAAAGAGCAAAAAATTACGGCAAAAATTTTGGAGACTTGAAACATGCGCTTTCTTTTTTTTGCTATACAATTTTTTTGAAGCTTGAAGACGTTAAGCTAAGAGAAATAAGCTGGACACAAAAGGACCAATATTGTATGATTCCATTTATATGAGATACCTAGAATAGTCAAATTTATAGAGATAAAAAGTAGAATGATAGCTCCCAAAGGCTGGGAGAAGTGGTATTGGGGAGTTCTTGTATGGAGTTTGGGAAGGTGAGAAAATTCTGGAGATGGATGGTGGTGATAGTTGCAGAATAATGTACTTAATGCCATTGAACTGTACCCTTAAAAATGGTTAAAATGGTAAAAAAAAAAAATTAGCTTCATGTTGTGGTTTCCTACGGTGTCATGAGCTGCTAACATCTTTTAGGACCTCTAACGTGGGCAGTAACGATGACACGTCTCCCCAACGATCCACCATGCCCTGCGGGGCTGTTTCATTGGTGCTGTGGGCCCAGCACCTTCACCAGGCTTTCAATTTCATTTCATAATTTCCCATGTTCTGCACCGAACAGCGAAAGCAGCCACTGACATCTGTTGCCTACAACTAAGCCGATCTGCCAAACTACCTTATATCTAGTTACACACTTCTTTTATTTTAAAATGTGCCAGAAAATATATCCAGGTTAAAAAAAAAATGTACTTTTTCAGAATTTAGTCTCTGCTTTTTCATAGAGACTGCTTTATCTCTTTGGGTGACCCAATCGCAAGTGTTGTTTTGTTTTTTAATATATATGTATTTATTTATTTATTTAGCTGCATCAGGTCTTAGTTGTGGCATGCGGGATCTTTCATTGTGGTGCATGGACTTCTCTCTCGTTGTGGCGCATGGGTTCCAGAGCGCGTGGCCTCTGTAGTTGCAGCACGCGGGCTTAGTTGCCCCGCGGCATGTGGGATCTTAGTTCCCCGACCAGGGATCGAACCCGCGTACCCTGCCTTGGAAGGCAGATTCTCAACCACTGGACCACCAGGGAAGTCCCTCTCAACAGTTTTTAAATTCCTCTCATCCTCTCCATTCTCAAAGTGTTTCCTCCCAAGTCTCCATCAGAATCTCCATCATCCCCCAGAACTAATCCACCATCAGGTCTTGCCCGTTCTTCCTTCTCACTCCTCAAATCAGGCCTTCTGTTCAGTTGCACCAATTCCATCCTGAGTCAGGCCCTTTCTACCTTCCATCATCCACAATCCCATCCCAGTCGTCTTCTCTTCCGCTAGGTGGTACTGCCATGAGCCACTGTGCAGACACCAAGGGACAACGCTGCCTATACCCGTGTTGATTTTTTTCCTCAAAAAAGACTCGCTGTGTTTAAGAAAGGATGAGATTTCTCACTGCAAAATGAGGGCCTTTGTTTGGCCCCAGTGTCTTTGTTCAGTCGCCTCCTCCACCTCTGGGTGTGGACCAGCCCCTCACCGAACGGGGCCTGCTCAACTGAGCAGACTCAGGTTCAAGCCCCCATCTTGCCATCCCTCCACCACCCGCCTCCACCTTAATGCCTAAATGCCTCCTTATCCTCCCTATCTTCCAGGGCTCTGTTTCTGGCACTGACTGCAATCAATTTAGCAATTTTCGTTTGTGGTGTCAAATCATTCTCAAGGGGACAGAATCACATAAGCGATACAATCCTAACGACATCATGGGCGCAAGTTCTGGGAGGGCAGCCCTGCGTCCTCTGGCTCTTGCGTCTGTTTCTGAGCTGCCAGGCCTCAGGGCTGAAGAGTTGGGGGCTTTCAGCTTTGGAGGAGGAAGGTCCTGCTCGCAATGCTTCTCTGAGCCTGAGAGGCTCTGTCTAATTTTTATCACACATAGGAAATGAAACACAGGAAGATAAAAAACTTCCATCGAACCTTAGATTAATATCAAGATGTTAAAGATGTACTTTAGGATGGTAATGGTAATTTTTAAAAATAGGGAGTTCATTCCTTAAGAAAAAAATAGAGACTACCCAATTTCTTTCCCATTAGGGCAACAGAAATTCAAATGAGAGCTTCAACTTGGAATGGCCAGGAGTTAATTATTTAGAGTATAGCGGGAACACTGTTAAATTACAATGGGCTCTTCATACGTGTTCTCAAGCCAGGGATGTTGCCCTACTTTTTGAGGGGTAAAAATAGTTGGGATCTGATATAACTCTGTGAGAAGCGGTAGAGTGTATGTGCTGAATACACAGAGTCAGAATGCCTGGACTTCCCGGGTTCAAATCCCCGCCCCGCCACTTCCTTCGAGCTGGGTGACCTTGGACTGACTAACTCAACTCTTACATGCCTCAGATGACTGACTGCTAACATGAGGACAGATAATAATTGAATAATCGGACCTATTTCATAGGATTATCATGAGGATTAAAATGATAAAACACAATAAAGTTCTTAGGATAATGTGCACAAAATAAGTACTCAAATGTTGATTGCTATTGCTATTAATTTTAAGAGTGGAAGGATCATACCATTAAGCCTTGTTAAAGAAAAGTAGTCAGTTTTCCTGGTCACAACAATTGCTTAGAGGGTTCAGGTTTAAACATATTGCCTTGCGAAACTCAACAAAACTTTCAGCTTTAAGACGGCAGTTATGAGGAAAAAATGAGATAAAACATGGAGTACTTGGCATAGTGCCTGCCTGGCATGGAGTAACTGCTCCATAAATAACAGCGATGATTATAGGAGAAGGTGCTTGACAGAATACAGCATGTTTCTCACACTGCTCCTTAAGATAAACCAAACAATCCCATTAATACCAATGGGAGAGTTACTTTTTTAAATTTCAGGTTATAATTCACATGAAAAGAATAGGCACGTTACAACCAAAGCAGCTCATGAAAATTTTCTTCTAAACAGGCAATTCCCTAATCTAGTGTTAAGAACATCGTACATCAGGTGACTCACCACTGTCTGTGGGCTGGGGCCTAGAAAGCCAAGTAGGTGGCTGGTGTCTGCCAAGGCCAAAGGGCATATTTCTCTATACCATCCCCTTTCCTGGCTTTATGTTCTCTTTCTTGCTCTCATCTTGCCTTTGTCCTGTTTTTCATTTCACTTATGAGAAATTTCATTTTACCTCATGGAAAGCTGTGAGTTGCTTTGGATTCCTTTCTGGAACAAGATGGGCTGCAAACAGAGCCACAGACATGGGGAATACCTGAAAATTACTTACTGTGCTTCTAATTTATACTTTTCAAATTTTCTATGTGAAGTGCACCTTCGTTTAAAATTTTAAGCAACAAGAAGCTCTCTTTGGAAAACACTAATTTACTTTTGGCCTACATGTCCCTACTCCAAATCATTTTCTAATAAATCACTTCAACATAGTTTTGACCTCAGAGAAACAGTGACAGGAACAAGGGGGGAACCCCATACATATATTTAAATAGTTATTGATCAACAAAGGTGACTTGAGCATCTGCTACATGTGTGACATTATCTCTGCCTGGTTAGCAAATCAAATTTCCTCGCTACCATGTTTGGTTGTGGGCTATGGACTGGCTAAGATTAAAAGAAAATCAAGATTAATGATTAATAAAGAGCAAAAACTGGGATTGAAAGTTCCACAGATGCAATAATGTCTGAAGTTCATCTAAACTTGGAAGAACCAGAGACCAAGTAACTAAGACTTTTCTGTGTACAACTCGGAGGAGAGAGAGAGAAAAATTATTCACACATGTGTAACACACACACACACACATACACACATATATACACACACACAATGTCCTAGATTTATGCTTTCTAAGGTTCTAACCTTGGCTTATTCCTTGTCTCTCTAAATACCCATTTCTTGGGCAAATGCATCTACTTTCATGGATGATGATTCTAAAATAGTTATTTTCGATCTTTCCCTATTCCCCAAGCTTTAGAATCACACATCCAACTTCCCGTTAGGCACATCTGAATGCTCTATGGACATTTCAAACTCATTGTCCTAAAAGGAATTTCATTCCAACCCCCTTTATCCTGGCAGTGCTTGTTTTTCAGAGCACCTATCAACTTTTCATGTTACACAAATAACTCATTTAATATGTTTAATCTCTCCACCACCTCTCACTAGAATGTAATCTCCACCATGGCAAGGATCTTTGTATGTTTTGTTCACTTTCTTCATCCAGGAAGTCCCTAGGTATGCCAAGAATAGTGTCTGCCATTTAGTGGATACTGAATATGTTTGGTCAATGCATGACCTTTGCCTCCCATGCCCCCAAAGCTGCTCCCACTCCAGGGTCCCCAGTCTCAGCAAAAGGCACCAGCAGCCGAGCCTGTGGAAACATCCCAGATCTTTGCTTCCTTACCTCCAATACAGACCCACCAATGTTACTTCCCAGATAGTCTTGTTAGCTGTCCCCTCCTCTTTATCCCTAACACTGCTGGTCTAGTTCTGTCTCTGGTCATCTCTCACCGAAATGACTTAGAAGAGCCACCGGAACTGTCTCTCTTTAAATAAGCATACCTCCCTACAGCCAGATATTAAATGCGAAACTGAGCTTACCATTATGCTGTATGAAAACATTCAGAGGTTCTGTTTTGCCCAAGGATAAATTCAGGGCCCTCCTTAGAGTCCAGGACCTGGACCCAATCTGCACGTCAGCCTCCATTTCTATCTCCTTGCATCTCACACATCCATAGAGGTAACACGAAATTGCTTTTGGTGCCCTGTGCAGACAGCCTGCCCTTACTCCCCCTCAGCATTGCCAATCCTAATCTTTCAAGATTCAGTTTGGGGGTCAATTCTTTAAGAAGCTTCCTTGACCTTCCTGATTGGCCTAAATGTCATGGCTCTGTATGTTCCCATGGCAACCAACTGAAGGGATATAAAAAAATCTGGGCAAACATTTGCAATTAACACAAAAGCCTTGGGTTTATATAAGGAGGAAAGGAGTGTTCATAAAAATCCTAGATATGATCTACTGGGTAGGTATTTATTTAAGCACTTATAGGAAGTAGTTGGAAAGAATCAGGTTACCTCGTTTCTAATTTTTGGTAAAGGGGAAAAAAGACAATCTTTAAAGTGTTTCGTGAGAAAACTGTAAGCCAGAAGAGTCCCTGGTTTCCTGTCTCTGACTCAGCAGTTTTGTAGGAGGGACGATGCCCTCTGATGTACATTAGCTTCCTGTACGTGGCACACAGGGACACGGAGGGCTGCATCACACACACCGTGACCTGAAGACATCTAATAAGCAGGTGTTATTTCCTTGTTTTATCATTTCCTTAATTTCACATTGCCAATTACAAGGGGATAGCTATATTTCAATTACTATGTAAGATAGTACTATGTAAGATACTATGATAGATACTATGTAAGACCATCCTGATCTAGTTTGTGTCCATTCAATTTAAATGCTCTGTTTTGCGGCATGATTGCACCGTCCATCATCCAGCCCCCCAGACCTCACACTTACTCACACTCTTGCCTGCTGGGCCCTCTTGCTCAAGAGCACACACAGCATTGACGGGGACAACATGAGCCCATGACATGGTGAGACACACTTTCCTCTGGACCTGTTCGGTTTACTCATTCAGTTTAGAAAAGCGAAGAAAATTAACTATTATTCAACCATTACATGTCCTTAAAAACATTTTCCCCCATAGGATAATCAGTCTATGAATTGCAAGACTTCTCACCTATATGCGGCGAAGTACACGTGAAAGGAATGAGGTGCATGTATCCAGGTTTGGGTACCTTAAACACTGCATATTTGAGGACTCCTGAGATTAATCTACAGTTAGACCTTTTAAAGCCGTTTCATTTCAGGAAATAGATTTATAAGTCTCTTACTTAAGGGAAATGTCTGAGTGTCAAAATAGACATCATATGATTTGGCTGGCCATACCAAGATATGGACTCTTTAGCCTAACGGGTCTGCTTACAAAAATATAAATCCAGCTGACTTTACATTATAGTGAACTCTCTTCTTTCACAGCCCTGTACGTCTTCAGTGATTTGTGGTGGCTGTGTCTTCCAGATACTGCTGTATACTGAGTAGCCAGAAAGGAAATTAGGTTATAAAATAGCCTGCTGAATGTAGTCAGCTCTGTTCACTGAGGGATCACAAAGTAAAATACACACAAGATGAAACCAATGGGAATTTACAGTTGGAAAGAGACTGAGATAGTAAAAACTCAGACTAGAATTAGAAGTTGCAGATTAGACATCAAAAGACCTGCGTAAATTCTTGGGCCAGTTTCGTTGCTAATTTACTGGTTTGAGGGGGAAGTCATTAACCTGGAATGCTCTTATGCCACATAGGTACATTGATATGTACATTCAAACATTTATTTAGTGGCTACTAAATACCTGCGTTGTTGCTAGGTTCTAGAGATAAGACCCTGTCCTGCCCTAAAGACATCGAACAGGGGAGCTAAAAGTCCAGTTGGCATCTCTCAATATTTTCTCTACTGTGCAACTCCCAAAGGTAGGTGCCAGAGTCAGCTATGAAGCTGACTATGAAGGTGACTATGAAGCTATGAAGGTTTGTTACAGGAATCAATCTTGGTGGTTCAGTCCACGGTGGAAAATGTGGAAAAGTCCCTCAAGGAAATGTCGACAGGCCTTCTACCGCGCACCCCTGACACCGACATCCTTTCAAACTTTGAGAACTGCTAGTCTAGAAGGACCTTACAACCTCAAAGGGCAGTTCTATGGGCAAAATAATGTACTACAGGAAAAATGAAGATGTAATGAAGAAAAAATGAAGACCTAACAGTACAACGTTACCGAATCATTTACATGATCTCTGTGTACAGACGTGGCCAAAGAACTTCAGCAGTTGTTCCTAAAGTCAAGGTCTAATTTTTTGTTGTTGTTGTTTTTTGCGGTACGCGGGCCTCTCACTGTTGTGGCCTCTCCCGTTGCGGAGCACAGGCTCTGGACGCACAGGCCCAGCGGCCATGGCTCACGGGCCCAGCCGCTCTGCGGCATGTGGGATCTTCCTGGACTGGGGCACGAACCCGTGTCCCCTGCATCAGCAGGCGGACTTTCAACCACTGCGCCACCAGGGAAGCCCAAGGTCTAATATTTTGATGCCACTTTACGATTTATAAAATCTGCAAAGACATTTTGCTTTCACGCAATTTTTCATAGCAACAGGTAAGGCAATACTACCATTGCCATTTATATATAAAGAACTGACGCCCAAGTAAGTTAAATAACTTGCCATAATCTTACACCTAGTGAGTGGCAGAGCTGGAAATTAAACCAAGTCTTCTGACCCTAAAGCCAGTCCACTTTCCACCACTAGGGAGAAGCCAACTTAAAATATATATATGTGTATGTGTGCATGTGCGTGTGCATATAGGCTTATCCTTTTTCTTAAGACAGAAGGTCCTGACAAACCTTCAAGGCAAATAAGCAATTCAAATTTAAAAATAAAACGATAAGCTTCCATTGTAAGATACAGTAATACGGCTCTAAACTGACATTATTGACAAAAAAGATATTCTGGATGAGACGTCTAAGTGTTTTTATATTAAATGTTTAAGCAGAAGAAATAAGCACATCTATACACCCCATTAGACAGGACACAGAGAACATAATATACACTTAAAACAAATGATGTGCAGTCTCCCTATGTAGTCATCACTACCCTATCAGACCAAGCATTGGAGTGGGGTGCTCTAGGGCATAAAATCCTGAAGCCAACAAGCTTGAAGCTCAGACTGCTGTGATTTTTCCCCCTGTCCTCTCTCTAGTGGTCATTTCCAGTTCTCCCTGATGTTGTTAGTTCCTTTCAATTTTAAAGGACTCCCCTACCTGCAGCTGCTTAGAAGCCTCTGTATACGCAGTCCAAGGAGGAGCTTAAGGTTAAAACCACAAAACCACCTTAGTAAATATTCAAATATAAAAACACACATACATGTTTGTATATGTGTGTGTGTGTGTGTACACACACAGTGACACACACGCAGAGACACACACTAAGGGTACCACACTGTCTTCTCAATGTTTACATCACTGTCCTCATTATCACCAAGCAGGCATAAACAATGACATATAGAGCACGATTTTCATGAACTTGAGAATTATGGAAAATGGAAAGAACAGATTATGAGATTTAGGTTTAGGAGGCCTTAGGTTGGGTCTAGGTTTGGAGTCATAAGACTTTAATATGGGTCTAAGTCTGGCCTTATGATTCCAAATAGATTAATTGGGTCTGATCCCAAATTTCTTCATCTGTAAAAGGGGAATAAAAATAACATCCATATACCATAATTTTGTGAAATTAGTGCCCCTAATGACATAAAATATTTTTTAAATAATTTCTTATTAAATCAAAAAGTGCTGATACAGAGATAGTCCTATTTCTTTCACACATACACACATGATAAAACAGTAAGCAAATACAAATTACAAAACAAAAACAAGTCATTACTCTCATGAAGTTTATATTTAAAATTTATAGCCTTGTTTCACACAGGTGGGTGCTAAAATTCTAATTCCCAAATAAATAGGAAATAAGCTATATTAATAAAAGTCTTAAAAGGCACTTGTTAAGGTTCATTATCCATTACTGATCAGCTTTTCAATGAAAGAAAAAGACGTACAGACATTTAGGCTTTTCCATGTTTATATGTACCTCAGTTGCAAAAACAATTGTTTCCTTAGCTACTTCCAGAGAAACTACTTAAAACAACAAAAACATCTAGAAAACCGTTTTTTGCAGAGAAGGGCAGATTTTATAAAGAGCCATAACATGGGTTCTGATGTGAATGCTGACCCATAGGTAGGGCAACACAGAGGCACCTTCTCTAAATGTCCTTCTCTCACTGCTTTATTTTTACTTATCACCTTTGTTCACCAATTAGTGAGCTTAGGAGGGGAGCCCTTATGTTGGAAGGTATAAAGCGGCATTAGAAGATGCCAGAAGTATATCTTACCTACTTATCTTCTACTGAGTCAATCATAGAGTTAAGGAAAGAAAGAAGAGGGTGGCGGGGAAGACAATCTTAAAAAATTAAATTGATTTCAGTACTATACATACTTCTTTCCCCCATTTTCTGGAAATCAGCCTTCTGGTAACAGGACCCACCTTTTTCTCCGGGAAATGCTCATTCCCACAGTTGGTCTAGGTTGTTCAGGTTGGCCGACTCCAGCCAGGACCAGCCTATCAGATCACTGCTCCCCCCACCCAGCCACGGTGATTGGTCTGGAGGGGGCCAACGTGAGTCAAGTTCAGTCTATGGAGATTCAATTGGGGGCTTTTATAACAACCCCTGAGAACAGAAAACCTCTTTTCTTCTCACGAGAGAAACCGCATGAGAACAGAGCCAGAACAAAGTCAAGCGATGGAGAGAATGAGATTGAACGCGAATGACCTGGCTTAAGACCATGGCTTGACCAAAGCCATGCCCCCATGAGGACTTTCCAGTTATGTGGGCCAACGAATTTCCATTGGTGCTGAAGCCAGTTTGTGTTGAATTTTCTGTCACCTGTAACCAAGAGCTCATACCCCGAGAAAGAAACATGGAACTCCTATTACCAATTCAATGCTGGGTTTGAGGACTATTAAATAATTAATAGTGTAAATAATGTAAAATCATGTACTATCAATTAAATAATGCAGAATCAACCTCAGAAGCACAGAAATAACTACTTGGTCAGCTTTTTTTTATCCCAGAACTAAGGACATTTCCTTGTGGTCCTCAGCAAAACAAACATTCAAGTCATTTATGCTTAAGTCTCTGAAACACCAATTCATCTCTCAGAAAAATGTCCTGAGAAATACACCTGCAGGAATCTTAATGCTGAACTCCTTAGTGAGAATAAGTGTCAATTACACAACACTTCTCCTGATAGCAAAAAATTCTACACTTTGACCAGTCATAGTAGTCAACATTAATAAAACCATCAGGCCTAAGTCTGATGCTAATTAATTGCTTGGAAGTGAAGTTGGAGAAAGGCAGAAACAAACGAAAAGACCATTTCTCCTTAGGAAGTACAATTACCTGAACAGAAGCAAAAGCTAGACTACATAAACTTAAAGAATCTCAGTCCAATGTTTCATTTAATGTACTGGTTTGGAAACTTTCAGTAGGAATGAAGGTAGGACTCAAATGGGGACCTGGAATCTCAAGCAGCTGTTAAATGACATTATTCTGTAAGGAACACAACTTAAATTACACACATGATCCTGATATCAATGTCTTAACTTGCCACAAACACATATATTTATACAGAAACATAGACAAGGCAGACGTGCTGTAAAAAAAAACGTTCTTTCTGATCATGCAAGTTAAATTTATGGTGACACAGAATGATTTTGATAAGTCTAAGTGAAAAAAAAAAAAACTGAGACAAAACAACAACCAAAACAACCAGTCTTTCTGACTGGTTGCTCTTAATCCACAATTTAGAATTTTGGCCATTAACTATTGCTCGGTGGAGAATCTCCAAGTGGTTTTTACACAAGGCATTATTACTATTTATCACTGACAGATAACGTCCAAAACGAAGGACAGATTACATCCAAAACTAAGGACATTTCTGAATTATTTCCCAATAATGCTATCGAGTTAACCTTGCAAGTAAACTACACGCCAGGAAAGAAAATGTGTAAAAGGAACACCCACATGAACATTTACCTTCCACTGCTCTTTTGAAGAACACTTTGCAGCTGCCACAGGTCACTACACCATAGTGACATCCTGAAGCCTCATCCCCACACACCAAACATATTTTGGAAGGTCTTGAGGATCCAGTGGAAACACTTCGTAAAGTAGAGCTGGGGAAAGAAATCAAGATTTAAATAACTACAGTGTAGTGGCACATTTGACATGCTGTACAGCTTAGCTCAGTATCTGTCAATCATCTTGGTTCTATCAATGAATTCAATATGGTCCCACCCTGACTGACTTAGGAAATGAAGGCAAAATCCTATGAGGTGAGTAATTGTATCAAGAATTCTCTATAGCAAAGCCTCTTCTCAGTACTAAGAAGTCATAAATAATCCCATATAAACCTTTCTCTTCCTTTTCCTGTTTTTGAGAACGTTTACCAAAAAATATTATTTGCATTCTAGGTGAACAGGGAGGAGAGAAATCTTGAGCCGGGTCATCACGGAACTATTTTTGGCATCAAAGGGCTATTACAATACTTCTCAACTCTCTTCACTTGGACTTAGATTATATCTCAATTTATGCCAGATAAAAAACTCTCCCCTCTCCAAAACAACCCACAAATTAAAATTAAAATAATTCTTGTCTCTTTTGCCAGCAATTTTACTCCTCCAAGCTCCTGCACTTTCTCCCATGTTACCTTACATAGGTATGTTCAAATTGCTTCATTTTGCTTACTAATTTAAAGGGGCACAGTCAATACTAAAAACAAGCCACATATGGTAACTATCTCAGGTACCTTTCATGGTAAGAAACTGAAGGGTGCAGTTTTTAGGGACAAATTTAACCTTTTAAGCAACAAGCTACATGAATACTTTTTAAGGAGACTTTTCTCAAGCTATATTACATATCCCCGTGCCGGTTTATGGCGCAATCTGAACAAAATTGTTTTAAATTCTAATAAGGTCTCATAATTCAGTGACCGATGTGTGCCAAGCAGGTAAAGAATTCGATTTTTTTTTTCATTCCTAGCCCACATGCACTTATTGAATATCTACCCACAGGTCCTGTGCAAGGTACTGAGGAAATAAATATAGACTGCTCAGTCCCTGTCCTCAAAGTTGGTGGAGACATGCAGCATTATGGTATGTGCTTAGGTGCGGGGTAATATGGCGGCACATTGTAGGCTCAGCTTTCCATAATGGGAAAGCTAGGAATATACCAGTCAGCAGCCTTCCCCAAAGGTGACAGCTGAGCTGAGTTTTGAAGCACGACTAGATGGTAGCCAGACAAAGACAGGCGCAGAGCAAACAGAATGTGCAACGCGAGCTGGAATGTAAGAGAAATTCGAGCTGAACGTGTTCAGAAAACATTGGGTAGATTTTTTGTATGTCAGCACCATCACCTTGTTGTCCTAGCTTTTGTCTCCATGTAAAACAGCAGGAACATAAAAACTCAAAGAAAACATATGAAAAGGCTAGAATGGTTATGTTATGGTGATGATTTCCCTGTTTTTTAAATTAGCTAAATGTGATACTACTGTCTTCATGATTTTTTTAATTGATTTTATATGTTTTAACTACACTCTCACCAAAAACAGATGAAGGAACAAACTATGCAGCTGCTCAGAGCACTGCAGCATGACTGACTTTCTAGAAAAATGACTTCTTAAATCAAAGGCTGAAACAATGTTCTCCAAAGTTGTTTCTCCTTCTGAGAAAAGTGCTCTTTATTATTTTTATTAGCGTCCTTTGACTTCTTTATGGCATTCAAAACATTCCATTTCAGCCCCAGTAACTTCTTCGGCATATTGGCCAGTAAAACTCAATCCATACTGACTCTCTTATGCTTCACAGGAAAATACCATGATTGCATAAACAATTAGAATACAACTTAAAAACCATCATTAACATGTAAGTGCTTTTTTACAACTGCAAGCATACAAGGGATTTGTATTTAACATTTTTGTGAGCCTTGGTCTTGGTCCTCAAACTGAAGAGTCTCTTAACTTTGGTCTTTGGAACTCTCCTCTTCTTCTATCCAAGCACACTTTCCTTGGCTCAGTCAATGGCAACTGCTATGGGCTGAATCGTGTCCTTCTCCCCACTTCCAATTCCAATGTTGAAGTCCTAGCCCCTAGGACATCAGAGGGTGGCCTTTTTTTAAAAACTGAAGTACAGTTGATTTACAATGCTGTGTTAATTTCTGTTGTACAGCAAAGTGACTCAGTTATATATATATATATATATATATATATATGCACACACACATTCTTTTTTATATTCTTTTCCATTATGGTTTATCCCAGGATATTGAATACAGCTCCCTGTGCTATTCAGTAGGACCCTGTTGTCCGACCATTCCATATATAATAGTTTGCATCTACTAACCCCAGACTCCCAGTCCATCCCTCCCCACCTCCACCTCCCCCTTGGCAACCATGAGTTTGTTCTCTATGTCTGCGAGTCTGTTTCTGCTTCATAGATAGGTTCATTTGTGTCATATTATAGATGCCACATATAAGTGATATCATGTGGTATCTGTCTTTCTCTTTCTGACTTATTTCACTTAGTATGATAATCTCTAGTTGCATCCATGTTGCTGCAAATGGCATTAATTCGTTCTTTTTTATGGCTGAGTAGTATTCCATTGTGGATATGTACCACATCTTCTTCATCCACTCATCTGTCAATGGACATTTTGGCTGTTTCCATGTCTTGGCTGTTGTGAATAGTACTGCTACGAACATAGGGGGTGTATCTATCTTTTTGAATTATAGTTTTGTCCGGATGTGCCCAGGAGTAGGATTGCTGGATCATACGGTAATTTTATTTTTAGTTTTCCATCAGAGTGTAATCTTCCTTGGAAATATGGTCATAGAAGATATGATTAGTTAAGATGAGGTCATTTTGGAGAAGGGTCATCCCTAATCCAATATGACTGGAGTTCTTATTAAAAAGAGGAAATTAGGACACCGACACACACACACAGAGAATGCTGTGTGAAGATGAAGAGAGTGATACTCGTACAAGTCAAGGAACACCAAAGACGGCCAAGAAACCACCAGAAGCTAGGAGAGAGGGATGGAACAGATTCTCCCTCACGGCCTTCAGAAGGAACTAACTCAGCTGACATGTTAAACTTGGCCAAGCCTACAGAACCATGAAACAATATATTTCTGTTGCCAAAGCCACCCATTTGTGGTACTTTGTTAGGCAGCCCTAGCCGACCAATAGGGCAACTTGGACTCATCCCTGACTCTTCCTTCTCTCTAGTTTCATTCTCGATCTGTTCAATTCTATTTACTTTACCCTCAAAAAACATCCAGATTCTGATCACTTCCCACACCTCCTCTGGGACCACTCTAGTCCAAGCCATCAACACCTCTTCCCAGGATGTGTGGAAGCTTGCTCGCTCATCTTCCTATTTCTCCTTGCCCCCCACTTCCTTCCCCTGTAGCCAGAACGGTCCTTATTCATTCATTTGCTGAAAACCATCCAAGGGCTTTCCCTCATGCTCAGAGGAAAAGCCAAAGTCAACCTATGACCACAGGGCCCCAATGTGGCCCCTGAGACTTTACTAACCTTTCTCTCTTGCTGGCTACCCTTCAGCAACACTGGCATCCTTGCCAGACCTCAAACACACCAGGCGTGCTCCCACCTCGGGGCCTCTGCACGTGCTGCCCCCTGTTCACCCAGATATCTACACAACCCCACCGCCCCACCTCCCTTCAGGGTGTCATCCAAATGTCACTTTCTCAGCCAGGCCTTTTCTGTCCCCTCTACTGAAAACACCCTTTCTTCCAAACCCCCTCTCCCTTCTGCTTTATTTTCCTCCCTAGCGCATGTCACCAGCAAACAAGCTGTGTATTTTCCTTCTTTAGTCTGTTTATTGTTTGCTTCATCCACACAAGAAGGTAAACTCAACAGGGGCCTGGATATGCTTCTGTGTTATTTGCCACTATGTCCCCAGGGCATGGCATAGTCCCTGGTACATATGAGGCTCCCGATCAACACTTGGGATAAATGAGTGGTCTCAGATGACTGGCCTTTTCATCAGTTTTGAACTCCTACTGCATTCCTTACATATAAGAATGTGATTGGTTTTTAACTGTCTTGAGAGTGAAAAGGATGTAGTGGAACCGAATGCAGAGAAGTCAAAGTGAAAGCAGAGCATCAGAAAGATGCATTGTGAAATCCCAATTAAAACAGTAATTTGGGGCTTCCCTGGTGGCGCAGTGGTTGAGAGTCCGCCTGCCGATGCAGGGGACGCGGGTTCGTGCCCCGGTCCAGGAAGATCCCACATGCCACGGAGCGGCTGGGCCCCATGAGCCATGGCCGCTAAGCCTGCGCCTCTGGAGCCTGTGCTCCGCAATGGGAGAGGCCACAACAGTGAGAGGCCCGCGTACCGCCAAAAAAAAAAAAAAAAACTAATTTGGCTCAATGACAAAATTAAAGCAAAGGTGGATTATTTTTCCTTCTTGTTCACTAACATTTCTCAATGGCAAGGGAGCACACTTGCCTCTACGTGTCTCTCAGCAGGCCTCTGCTTCTTCGGTTTCTGTAACAGTGGACTGAGCTCAGTCTCTAGTTCTCAGGCTCTTTCTCACTGTCTTAATCACCAATGCAGATTTTCTTTGGCGCTCTACCTTTGGCCATCTTTTTGTCTCATTTCTACACTTTATCCCTTAACGACCTTATCCACTCTCCCAGCTCAAACAGCTCTCCTGGTGAATGACTTCCCAAATCTTTATATCCAGCTCCAACCTCTCCCTAGTGTTCCAATTTCACGTGTTCACTTCATTTACATAACTTCCCAGCCTCTACAGTCTACTGGCTTCTGGAAGGTACGGTACTGCCATCTGCTAGGCACCCAGGTTCAAACCTTCACCATCACATCTAGTCAGTTACCAAGTTCTGCTCGTCCAGGCTTGACTGTCTCCCATCACTTCTCTTCGCCCTGTTGGGGACCCTGGTTCAGACCCTTGTCACTTCCTCAAGGCTCTTCCCCAACCCTCCAGTTCATTCTACAGTGGCTGACAAATGGCGTTTCCTGTTATACAGTTCTGATTCTAGTACTGCCCGGTTCAGAAATCTCCCATCATCCCTACACAGTACCACCATAAATGATAACGCTCCTGTCCCTCTTCCTTCATGCCTGCCCCCGCAGGTCCTCTCATGCTTGTGCTCACCCCACTGCAACATCCCTGTTGAGGTGCTGTGGGTACCACCATCTGTACACCTACCCCCGCTCCGACTCCTGGGAAGCCTGTCCATCCTTCAAGGGCCCCTGATGTTCTCCCGGCAGGATGTACCCCTCTCCTTTCTCCTGATTCACTTTCGTGAATTCCTGATTCGCTTTCATGAATTCCTGATTTGCTCACCCCCCTCCCCCAGCGCTCATCACTTCTGCCCTGACATTCGTGATTTGTGCACTTATCCTAATCCCTTGAGGGCAAAGACCTTGTCCTCTGCCTCTCTGTGCTCTCTGCTGCCATTAGTGTGGTGCTGAGACTATTTATTGAATGAATGAAATCACAACCTTAATCTCATCACAGCAGAACATAAATTTCCAAAAGGCAATTTTAAAGAAGATAAATGAATGAGGCCAAGGTTATAGGTTCAATTCCTATATGGTTCATTTAGCTTTGCACAGAAGGGAAAAAAACATCCGGGGAGACAGACTATCCTCAAAAGCTCAGCGAGCTATCCCACAAGCGTCTGCATTAGTAACAAAGAAGACAGGCCACAAGGTGTGGACGGGTCAGGAAAACTCCCGTCTCCACTGACACCCTTTCATGTGATTACCTCTGAAACTGAAAGATGGGACACGGTTGGAAGGGTATATGTCTGGTTTCAGGAAATACATTATTACATTTTATAAGCAGGGCGAGGGAGGAGAGGAAAAGGAGGCGAAGGGAGCAGATCTTGAACTCACTTCTTAGATTCTGGGTTATATCAAAACACAAAGCTTATTGAGTGATTTTTGGATATAAGAATTCACCTTTATAGTATGTATAATCCATTAACATCTTATAACATCTAAGCATCTTCATGGGATGTGAGTCCCAAACACGCAGGGGTAAAGGCAGGCACAGGGGCTCAGTAAGGAAGCCTGGTTCCGGTTCTAGCTCAGCCACTAACTGGTAAAACCTTAACAAAATCACCTCTCCTCTTTGGGCTGTAATTCTCACCATAAGAATGTTGAACAGATCATCTTTAAGATCCTTTTCAAGATATCCCTTTAAGATAAATATGGGCACAAAAGATAAATGGAACACCCTGTCATGATCAAGCTTTATTTGAAGTGGATTTCAAGCTCAAGTTAAAGACAGCACCTTATACACAGTAAATAGCCATTGTTTGATCTAGATCAAGCATAAAAACATCTACATGTAAAAACTTATTCTTTCTAGAACAGCTAAACCTAGGGCAATTAAAATCTTTCTTGCATCTACATGATTGTGTCTTTGCTGATTTTGCTTAAAAATTCTGCATAAATGTATGCATTCAAATGGTATTCTACCCACTAAAAACCATTTTAACAGCAACGAGTTGGGAAAAACTACCCAAACTGGTCATTTTTGGTCTTGGTAATCAAAGAAATATTATGCACAGAAAGAATTTTATAATCAACAAAGGTAGTTCATAGGGTTTTAGACAAATGTTAAAATACTATATAAAGCAGAAATGAGTGAGCATTGTATTTCTACTTGTAAAGACAAGTGTCTCTCTTCAGGAAACACAAGGAAGGTGCAACTATTTTCAGTACCAAATAGAATAGTTCTAATGACTCAGTGAACAGCTAAAGAGATTAATCAAAGGTTCATGCTGATTTGGGTGACAATTGGGAGGGGATATCCTAACCAATCATCAAAAACACTTACTGGGCAATCTTTTTCCACAAAACGGTTGGAGGCTTAGGGAGAAGCAATAAGAAGCTGTGTGAGAAAAAGGGATTTCTACCTACTGAACTGGAAAATTCGGCTGAGAATCTATAATGCACCATGTTGTTCCAGGAATTACTATGTTATTTCCCCATCTTTATAACAATTACATAACAACACCACAGTGATTGATCCACTATTCAGTGACCAGAAATTCTTCACATGACAAGGAGTTTGTCCCATTTCTCAAGCTCACTCAACATCAATTAAGCAAACCTGTCCTTTGTACTTTCACTTAATCAGAGATGCTTCTACCATCATCACCAGCTACTGAAAAGTTGAATCTTTCCACATGCAATCAATTCAAGCAGTCATTCAGTGATCTAGAGCAGAGTGAGAGTTTGGAGGACTATGCAAACAATACTTCAGGAAACATCCTTCTATCTGAACATGCTGGTGTTTTAAATCCTTCATTAATTAAGCTATTCATTGGAAGCCTGCTATGCCCCCACCACCCTTTTCTAGGCACTCAGATGAGTAAGAAAAAGTCCCTATTCTCATGGAGTTTCTACTATAGTAGGAGAGAACAACAATACAGAAGTAAGGAAATAAATTCAGACAGTGGTAAGTGCTTTGAAGAAAATGACAGAGACCGAGATTGGCTGGGGCAGTGGATGGTTAGGATTCTTTAGAAAGGTAGCCTGGGAAGGCATCTCTGGCGAGACTGAAAGGACAAAGTAGCCAGCCATGTGAAGATGCCAACAAAGGGAAGAGCAAGTGCAAAGTCCCCGAGGCAGGAATGAACATGACACGTTCCATAGATGGAAACGAGGGCAAATGAGTAGCTGAAAGGAGGCAGGAGAGACGGGAGGAGGTAGGATGTGTGGGCCAAGAGGAGACTACATGGGTCTCGAGGGCTGTGGTGATGACTCAGGATGCCAGTTTAAGTGCCATCACGAGTGATGTGAATATTGAGATGTTTTAAGCAGAAGGGTAATACGATCTGCATGACATTTAAAAATCTGACTTTGGCTGTTGCCTGGAGAATGGACTACAGGAGTGGGTGATGTTGGAAGTGGGGAGACCAGCCACGTGGGCTCCGGCAATTATCTAGGCAGGAGATGACAGAGCTTGGATTTAGCTTAAAGTAGTGAAGACAGTGAGAAATGGCCTTTTTCGCTTTTTAAGTAGATAGTACCCACTGGACTTGCAGAAAAGTTGTACGGTGGTGCTATTTATATTTTCATAGTGTAATGAAGAGCAGTTTGGCAGTTCAGGGGAGTTTGTTTTGGACCCGACAGTGGTAAAACAGCATTAGTACGGTATGTCCCTATTTTTGTAAATAATACAATAGCAATAATATTAAATGATATCCATAGGAAAAACTGGGAGCAAACATATATCAGTCTTATTTAACCTTTCTGGGCCCACTCTGTCATCTGTTAAGGACTGATAACAAAAGTCCTACCTTACAGGGTTCTTACAGATTAAATTGGTCAATGCATACATACATACAGATAGATAGATAGATAGATACAGATATATTTTAAAGGAATCCCATTTTTATTGTAACACAGTTATCAAAATATTTTTTTCTTTTCCATTAAGGTTTATCACAGGATATTGAATATGGTTCCCTGTGCTATACAGTAGGACCTTGCTGTTTATTTTACATATAGTAGTTTGCATCTGCTAATCCCAAACTCCTAATTCATCCCTCCCCCACCCCCTTTCCCCTTTGGTAACCATATGTTTGTTCTCTGTGTCTGTGAGTCTATTTCTGTTTTGTAAAGAAGTTCATTTGTGACATATTTTAGGTTCCACATATACATGATATATGGTATTTGTCTTTCTCTTTCTGACTTACTTCACTTAGTATGATAATCTCTAGGTCCATCCATGTTGCTGCAAATTGCATTATTTCATTCTTTCTTATGGCTGAATTACTCAATATATTTAAGAGCACATACAACAGTGTCTGACACATATTCAGCGGTATTTAAATTCTGACCATTATGAATCAGTATTATTGTTGGATCTACAACTCTTTATTTTTTATACTCATTTATTAATTAATTTATTTTTGGCTGCGTTGGGTCTTCCTTGCTGTGCACGGGCTTTCTCTAGTTGCGGTGACCCAGGGCTACTCTTTGTTGCGGTGTGTAGGCTTCTCATTGCGGTGGCTTCTCTTGCTGTGGAGCACAGGCTCTAGGCGGGCAGGCTTCAGTAGTTGCAGCACACGTACTCAGTAGTTGTGGCTCATGGGCTCTAGAGCGCAGGCTCAGTAGTTGTGACGCATGGGCTTACTTGCTCCGTGGCATGTGGGATCTTCCTGGACCAGGGCTCGAACCCGTGTCCCCTGCATTGGCAGGCAGATTCTTAACCACTGTACCACCAGGGAAGTCCCTACAACTCTTAATAGTGACTGGCATAGTAGTAGAACTACAGATAATTCTACTTTTCTATAGCATATTTTTCTGTACTGCTTTAAATTTATATAAGCATGTATAACACTGGTTAGCAGCAGAAAAAAAGGTTTTTAAAAATATAGTATAAGAGAGTGGTACAGCAACAGCCATATTGTTTATTTACTGTTTAGGCAATGTTCTGTGTGAATATGGATTTGAGAATCTCTTTTAAGAATTCTGGTTCCTCTGGTGACTGTAGCATGTAGGTTGGGAACAGCCACATTAGATCATTAGGATAAACAATCACTGAGATTCAAATATATACTTTTATATAAAGAACACTAAATTTAAGAAACCTAAGAATTTTGAGAACACTCAATATACAAAAAATACATTTCAAAAACAAATCACCTTTGACTACTAGTTTACTAAAATCCTTACCTTCATTCACATATAAATTTGGCAAAAAACCCCTTTTGCTGACTATTTCCTTTTTGAGTCAATTTTTAACACAAGATATCTCATTTTAGTTTTCCCACTATTTAGGGGGAATATTTGGGAGTGATTCTTGTGGTATATTTTCTTTGGTGGTATTATTATCTTTGATGATAAGTGAATCATTAATGTTTGGGGGGATGATTTACCACTAAATAAAATTCCTCCTCTTAAGCCACAATTCATAATGCACCACAGACAGGAATTAAATAATTGGTACACATCTTTCAATCTCAGATGTATGAATAAAATTATAGATGAAGCTACCTGACACAGAAACTTCAAGGATATAACTACCTTGGAAAATAAAAATTAAAGCCCCCAAATGGCTGAATAGTCTTTTCCAATTTACCTTTTTGTTTGTTTGTTTGTTTTTACAATAGTTTATACGATTAGTAATATTTATTAGAGTGGCTCTGTTTAATAAGTATTTTTCTATACTTTGAATTTCATTTAAGTGAATGCAATTTTCCCATAAAAGACTTATAATCAACAGAGCATAGCTTCAGCACAGCAGGAACGTATCCTGACAGAGATCTAGAAGGAAAAAAAGGTAGGAATATTTTGGATCACATGCTAAGCCTAGCCTAGGATGTGTAAAATTTCACTTTAAAAATAAAGATCTATGCTAGAAGGACATTCAAGTAACTTTTTCTCCTTCAATTATGGCTAGACAAATTCCCACTTGATGAAAATATGCAAAATCTATTTTTTTGGAAAATAGGCAAAATTATTTAACTCTAGATGAAAATGTATTTTCTAATAAAACTAAGTGTCAAATGTAATTACTGGCCACTGTACTATTAATGAATCATTTTAATCAAGTGACTTCCACACCAGCTGTGTGAAAGTCCTTCTGAGAACACAAAGGTAACAAATGACTTCTACTCTCAATAAGTTTATAATTGAGCAGGGTAGGTAAGACATGCAGATTGGTAAATATTAAAGTCACTGTGTGACAGGAGTCATCCATGGCTAAAAATAAAGAATTCATAGAATCCAATAACTTGCAGTTGGGTTGAAGGAAAGCTTCATGAAGAAATGGGGCAAGGTGAAAATGAGCTGGACCAAGAAAAACGTCCAGACAGGGACAAATGCACTGGGATCCAGAACTCAATGAGTTATACACTGACAAGCATGGAAAAAGGCCCAAATCATGAGTCTCTAACACCAGATTCAGTGGTTAGAGATGATTCCAGGACAGTGAAAAGGTGACATGGAAAATGAAGCGAGGTACAAAGATCTACCATGTTAGAGGACACAAGGTGACTGAGGACAACTGTTAATATGTACAATACGGATAATGACAACGAAAGGTCTGATGAACTGAAAGAAAACTAAGGACCATTGAATAGGGGAAGCAGGAAAAACAGGTTCAACAAGAGAAAGTCTGGAATATCACTTAAGAGGTAGGTCACTCTTAAAGAGCAAGGACTCTTGATTTTATTCTTAGAACAATGAATAAGCTCACCCGGGCAAAAGGTGAAAGGAGGAGAAAAGAAGGTCACCGATGGAAATCTACAGAAAACTCACATTTCTGGTTAGGCAGGGAAAGAACTTGCTAACAAACCTGAGGAAGAAAGACAAAAGAGTCGGGAAGGCAAGATGATGCAGAGTCTTGGAATCAACGGGAGGAGATCAGGAATGGGGGACCAACAGTGTCATATGCCACCAAGAGAGCAAGACTAAAGGTGAACCACTGGGCTGTGGTCACTGTTGACACTGTTGACTTTAGCGATAGTTGTTTTTTCTGCATATATAAGATGCATATATAAGCCATACCAAAGTAAAAGGCACTCCCCATCTTCTCTATTAAGAAGTTTCCATATTCAGGGAAGTTGTCTTTGTCATAAAACCACTACCTGGTAATCTGAGCACAGGCAAAGTCTCTAAAAAAGATCTAACATCAAATCATCTCCAGAAACATTTACTGAGCACACATATGCCAATCAGTGGTTGCTACAATGACCAAATATATGTGCTAAAAAAATGCCTCTGCATTTTATTTTACCTCTGTAATCACTGGCATGTGTGAGTGTTAGTTATTTAGAATCCCCTTGGAAGGAATCATAAACTTATCGCACGATCTGTTGGACAGTACTTTATAAAGTATGTTGGAAGGAGACTACCTCTAAATACCTGCTTGAGTGTATAAATTATGTTTTAAGAAGATTACCACAAAATGCTTGCTTGAGTGTTTTTAATTACAGTGACTTTGCTTTTGAAACATACTATAAACAGAAACAGACTGACAGACTTTGAAAACTTATAGTTACCGAAGGGGAAAGGTGTGGCGGAGGGATACATTAGGAGTTTGGGATTAACATATACACATTCCTGTATATAAAATAGACAGTCAGCAAGGACCTACTGTATAATACAGGGAATTCTGCTCAATATTCTGTAACAATCTATATGGGAAAAGAATCTGAAAAAGAATGGATATATGTTATATGTACAACGGAATCACTTTTCCGTACACCTGAAATTAACACATTATAAATCAACTACATTCCAATATAAAATGAAAATTAAATTAAAGAATAAATAAAAATTATGAAAAAAGAAACATACTATCAATATTAAACACGATTTAACATTTCCCCCTGAACATTAACTATCCTTATGTTAAGATGCAGACTTAGATGCTGATACAGATGGCCTGAGATTCTGAGCAGTAATGGACACTGGACCTGCTGTGGATCCTGAACCTGAGTTACTTAGAAAATTACTGATTTCAGCATGTTTTTTGTTTATCACATTTTAAAGAAGTTGATGGAAAACATGCTTCATCATGGCCTTTCTGAGCAACAGAATATGGCTTCTTTCTATAAATTTAATTAATGAGTCCAAACTCCAAACTGCTTTTTCCGAGTTGTTTTTCTTAAATTCTAGAAATAATGATTTTCATTGCCACTGATATGGCCCTCTGATTTGCCAACTCAACTCAATTCAGTTATGACCGCTGCTATGCAAGACTCGTATGTAAGATCACAGAGGCTGGGGCTTCCCTGGTGGCGCAGTGGTTGAGAGTCCGCCTGCCGATGCAGGGGACATGGGTTCATGCCCCGGTCCAGGAGGATCCCACATGCCGCGGAGCGGCTGGGCCTGTAAGCCATGGCCGCTGATCCTACGTGTCCGGAGCCTGTGCTCCACAACGGGAGAGGCCACAACAGTGAGATGCCCGCGTACCGCAAAAAAAAAAAAAAAAAAGATCACAGAGATTTTACAACTGGCACCCTCTATCCTACCTGCCTTATACCAAGTTTTTTTCACGTGGGATAAAGGGGTAGCCTTCATTATTTCAAAAATTTACATGTGACAGGTTTAGAGAGGCTCATTCCCAAATCTATAAATTAATGACAATGTCTTAGCACATTTGCTGACATGGCACCATGCCACATTGACTTCAAATCTACTCAATATCTGATTTTGAGCAGAGTTACCACCCTTGAAATATTAAAAACAGCATCATTTTTAAATTTAATGTTTATTTTATGTTGGAGTATAGTTGATTTACAATGTTGTGTTAGCTTCAGGTGTACAGAAAGCGATTCAGTTGTACATATACATATATCCATTCCTTTTCAGATATTTTTCCCATATAGGTTATTACAGAATATTGAGTAGAGTTCCCTGTGTTATACAGTAGGTCCCTGTTGATTATCTATTTTGTATACAGTCGTGTGTATATGTTAATCCCAATCGCTTAATTTATCCCTCCCTTTCCCCTTTGGTAACCTAAGTTTGAAAAACAGCCTCTTAATATGACATCAAAAGTCCTAAGGAATGCTTATATTAATTGGATCAAATAAATTCATTCTTTATCATCTCAGTTTCTGAATAATCAATGAGGTATCACCACTTTAGAGTTAGGGAAAAAAATTGAAAAAAAATCCCAAATAATCAACTTATTTTCTTAGAGTTAATTCTATAATTGTGAAATAACATCACTGCGTTCAGACCAGCTTAATACTCTGAAATGATCTTTCAGTAAAGGTATAAGGAATCTATCAGAAAAAAATCTTTTCCATTCACACTTCAGTTTCTAACAGGTCAAAAGAATATTCCTTTTCAAAACACTAATGCATTTTTCTAGTTACGAGGGTTTTCTTCACGGGAGCCTACAGTCTAACCACACACGAAAAGAGCCACCTTCTTCTCATTCTGCTTGAAGGCAGGATGACTCAAGGCTGGCTCCTGTCGGCGGGCATCACTACAGGAGTGGTTTGGTCAGAGCTGCAAAATGCTACTCAGGGAAATGACCAGCCTCACTGGTAAGCTCCGAAAAGAAGGCATATGTGTGCACAGACACCTAAAGAGGAACACATGTGTACCCTCGAACATGCAAGAATCTTCTGCAGTATTCTTCTTCTGCTCTGCAGGTATTCTTCATAAGAACTCCCTCGGAAGAAAATGGCAGAGGCTTTAAGGAGGAGCCAGCATAGGGCACTAGTCAGTAGACTTGGATGACTGAGTCTGCAAGGAAATTCAGAGGCGCCTTTTCGACCCCACCCCCCTACCCTTCAGGACTGAGGGATCAATGCTGTACTGTTCCATCAAGAGCCGCCTACGCTCGCCTTTAAGTTCCCTACAGAGCTGCCTTTTAAACTTCTCCTGCTTAAGCACAGTCTGTAGGATTAAGCCTACATATGAAATTGCTGTTCAACTGTTTTTGACCTGCAAAATCAGGCATTTCTTATGGTTCCATTTAACACATTTCTGGACACTGGCTTCAATGATAAAACCAGGGTCTATCACAGGACAGTATTTCCAAATCGATAAAATCATCATCTACTATTATGTGGGCAATAGCATTCTACTAAGTATGACGGTCTCAGGTCTTCAAGGTAACACACTGAAGTACTGAGGTGAACTTAGATATTGCTGATCCCACCCCCAGACCGCTGAGTTCCTTTCCATTACCATGTTCTCTAGCAATTTTGGCTCTTACTTTAAAAACTGTTCATTTTTTCTGATCGATTTCATTACTTTTACTTTTCAGTGAAATGCTAGTTTAAAAAAATTAATAAACAAAACTGTATGCTCATTTTCTGACTTGACATGAACAGAACAACGACAGAATCCTGTGTACCTTCTTTGGGTCTTTATTATTCCTAGGGTTTGACACTTCGGGCTGTTTCTCTGATTGCCTCCCTCCAAAAATACTTGACACCCAAGGTTTCACAAAGGCTGGGTTTTGGCAAGCAAAGACTGTCTGCACCCATGTGCTGACCCAGTGTGGCTCCATGCGGCCAACTCAGAGGTACATAAAAATGCAGGAGTTATTTCACGAGCTATCATCTTGTCCAGGTATCTTGTACCCTACTTTACTCTTTTTTTTTTTTTTTTTTTTTTTGTGGTACACGGACCTCTCACTGTTGTGGCCTCTCCCGTTGCGGAGCACAGGCTCCGGACGCGCAGGCTCAGCGGCCATGGCTCAAGGGCCCAGCCGCTCTGCGGCATGTGGGATCTTCCCGGACCGGGGCACGAACCCGTGTCCCCTGCATCAGCATGCGAACTCTCAACCACTGCGCCACCAGGGAAGCCCCCTACGTTACTCTTAAGGAAAAAAAATCAAGACAAAAACTATCTACCAAATACTCTGCTTCCTCCTCCTCCTCTTCCCATCTCTGTCCCCACCTTCCTTGTGCCCCAACCCCACTATCACACATATTTTGGCTTTGAGAAAAAAGCTACCAAGATTATTAGAGGTGTGGGTATATTTGGTTCTTGTAGAGAAGACATTAAAAGTATTTAAATATTTCATTTAAATTGAAGGGACCATTTAGGTATTTGCCAGTAGTGGACCCACCTTTTTTCTAGCTAGCTCACATATACCTTCTTCCTCACCGTGTCTCTGTAACCAAGGAATAGGGATAGTTACCTCCACATCTCTCTCCAAACCTAGAGGTCCTGTGCTGTGGCAATAAGCAGGTGTTGCAAAAACTGTTTTGTCCCTCTTTTCACTTACTTGACACCATTACTGAGCACCTAGCATATGCCAGGCATTGTCCTAAGTCTTGACCAGCTACAAAAATACACTAAAATCCCTGTAATTTGGAGATCATATTCTTGGGCTCAGATGGGGGTGGAGGGGCAAGGGGACTGGATAAATCCCTACTGGAAAGTAAAGGAATATTGATATATGTATTAACTTCTGAAACTATTAAAAATTATTTTCCTCACTCATAAAATGTATCAAGCCTGCTTAAAAGAGTTCTTCCTCATGGGCTTCCCTGGTGGCGCAGTGGTTGAGAGTCCGCCTGCCGATGCGGGGGACACGGGTTCGTGCCCCAGTCCGGGAGGATCCCACATGCCGCGGAGCGGCTGGGCCCGTGAGCCATGGCCGCTGAGCCTGCGCGTCCGGAACCTGTGCTCCGCAACGGGAGAGGCCACAGCAGTGAGAGGCCCGCATACCGCAAAAAAAAAAAAAAAAAAAAAAAGAGTTCTTCCTCAAAGCAGGACAAACCAAAATGAAAGGTCTAGATTCAGTTAACTCAGTGTAACTTCTTGTAAATGAGATGACAGTCATGAGATTCAAGAAAGTACCCCCGAGAGTACTGAATCAGGATTTAAATACATACTTTCATGGTTTATTCCTGGTGTGTGTGTGTGTGTGTGTGTGTGTGTGTGTGTGAGAGAGAGAGAGAGAGAGAGAAAATGCCCTTGGAATTTAAATACATATGCGAGTCTTTTCTTGCTTTCAGTGAGATGTGGTGGTCCTTCCAATAAAAGGTACTCATGTGTTTACAACTTGCGTTAATACTCCATTTAATTATCTTCCAAGGTTGTGAAAATCTGTACTTATGAAAAGTCAATCGTTAACTTGTACCAAAATAACTTTTATCATTTGCCTGACATTCTTAAAAGCAATCACAGAAGCTGTCCTCAAAAGTTTAAAAACTCACGTTAGGTTTCTGCCTTTGGAATGGATCTGAGAAAAGATGAAAAACATTTTAAAAACAAGGCAAATGGCATAGATATCAAAGCAAATATGACGTTGTTTAGTGGTCAGAAGTAGTTCCACTAGAACTTGTGAAAAAAGAAAAAGATTTCAGGATGCCTATAAATAGTGATGAAAGATGCTGAAGTTGAGGAAGGGCGTTCCTTCAGTTTTAACAGCAACAAGGCAAGAAGCAGTGGATAAGTAACTTAGATCCATCTTGCTTCAAAAATCTTTCCCTGCCACTACTGTTGCCAGAGAAGAAACAGACGAACGGCCATCTGATACCACCCTGATACCCACCACCAAAGATCTGAGGGAACCTGGCCTTTCTCTTTTATTATATGGAATTACCTAATATTAGATCTACTAAACCTCCTATGTTTAATCTCAGTGCCATAGAACTAGGACTGTTAGATGCCCCGACCTGAGTTCAAGGACACTGCATATACCCTCTATCAAAATTGTACCATAATCACCTGTTTGCAATAAAAATTTAAAAATCTGCATCAATATTCCCTTTCTAGTGTTTGAAATCTGTATATACTATATATACTCTTTGGAAGAGATTAATATAAAATATTTTCAAACAGAGGGAACATAATACAGATGCATATACATACAAGGATGTGTATCTGGGTAAATTCTACCTGATTCAAAGAATATGGTCACCAACATTTTTTTTTAATACAGGAAAATAACGTTCAGGAATCAAGATAGCATCTTGGCCTTTTCTCCTCTTAATTTAATAAAACTTATCCAAACTGATAACATAATTTTTAAGGGCCCAGAAAAGAAGGAGTTGGCTCCAGGGGTGCTGTGATCCCAGAAGGGTGGGTCACAGGGACAGCAGGCAACTTTTTTTTTTTTTTTTTTTAAGATTTTAGCATTTTTTATTTTTTATTTTTATTTATTTTTTTGGCCACGCCACGCAGCATGCGGGACCTTCCCCCATCAGGGATCAAACCCAAGCCCTCTGCAGTGGGAGCACGGAGTCCTGACCACTGGAGCGCCAGGGAATTCCAGCAGGCAACTTTCAAGAGCCAGTGTGGACACCTGAGAAGGGACACAGCTGGGACAAGAAGGTGGTCAGGAAGCAGGAAGAGAAGGCCGAGAAGGCACACCGGGAAAAGGGGTGTCTGCTAGAGCCAGTGGGTGCAGAGATGCCCAAAGCTGGGACAAGGAAAGTTTCCAAGTCAGGGAGGCCACTGGAAACCAGCCAACAGAATCATAGCCATATGTGCAGCAGAGTCAGATACGAGGTGGCTAGCCCAGGCCAGGTCAAGCTGGCGGTCACATGTACATCACAGTGTTGGGGCAGATAAACCTTGTGGTGTCAAAGTTTGCCTTGTCCTGGGAGCCTCCCCAGCTTGCCTGGGGGCACTAGAGCCCTGCTTGCCCTGGCAGCCCAGACCACGTCACAAGCAGCAACAGGCCGGCAAGTTCAGTAGGCAGTAGGAAGCTGGTGCATGGGAAAAAAAGGGAAGTTGATGCAGGTGAGAAAGAAAGGAGAGAAAAACAAACCTTTTAAAAAAACCCAGGTAGTCAGAAGCAGCATAAAATTTCTGAGTATGTTGAGTGTTTTAAGGGAAATGCTATTAAGAACAGATGGTGTTCAGAGACACAAGTGGTAAATAATTTATTGGAGTCCTAGGAGGGTGGGTATATACAAGTTTAGTCAGGAATGTTACCTAGACGTGGCCTGTATTTCCAAGGAAGAAACAGGAAAATAATGGTAGAAATCAAATTGAGATCAAGGGAAACATAATTCTGAGGTATGTATCTAAGTTCACTGTTTATCTTCTGCGTAGAGAAGGCTATTTGCTAATTGAAATAATTAGAGCCACACTAAATGGAAAGGTCATTATAAAGTGATAAGCGTAAGAAGTTAAGGATAGGAAAAAGGATGTGTTAGGATAGAAGAATGTTCCACCGCATGTTTGTAGAATAAGAATATAATTTGTGGAGGTCTTAAATTAAGCTAAAAAGTTTTGTTCATTTTTATTTCCAAAATTTAAGTTATAGAAGCACATAGGAGTTTATGAAGAATTAAGTTTGCTATAAAGTAGATTATGCTAACCTTGTTATAAACCATATGCAAAATATAAAATATAATGAAAATAATTACCATATGCCATTCATACAACTAACAGAAGAAAATCTGGATGTTCCAAGAGTCAACAGATCCCAAGCAACTCTGAACAAATTTCTAGTTCAATTTATAATTCCTGAAATAGGGAAAAATATTTCAACATAGGCTTATTTAAATAAACACATTATATATGAAGAATATAAAATGTGATCGTAATAAATAAGGGATAATTTCATTTGTGAAATTTCATAGTACTACTTGATTATTATTCATAAACTTCTTTTTCCTTAAAACAAGAATTAAAACCATTCTAAAACATACAGAGTGTAGTGAACTCAATGGAAAATTTTCACCTCACTCAGAACCTTAGAATCCTTACCGTGAACATCTGATGAGAGCCTTAATGTGTCTGACCTGAGAATACGGAGCGGGGGCAGGGGGGTACATGTAGGACGGGGACACTACTGGAGTGAGGTGCTATTTTGTTGATGATTTCCTATTAACTACTGGAATTCTGCATACAAATTAGTAACTGCAGGCTCTGATTAACTTGGATCTATTTAACTGTGAGTTTTGGGAGTGTTTTTTAAATGCCCACAACTCTGACGTAATGGGTCTTATAATGTGCATTTTATAGATCCTGAAGTTGACCCAGAATCTAGGGATGAAGGACCAAAGATAAGAGAGTTTACTCTTATTACTCACAGTTGCATAAAGTTTAAAGACCTAGTATGAGCACTAAACAAATAATGGCATCACAGTAATATAGGAATAGGGATTTCCTCTTCTTAATGATATGTACAGTCCCAGCAAACATTACCCAAAACCAGAAAAGGACTACAGTCCGGTAACAACAGTTACATATGGTATTTTTTAGCAAGTGGGACCAGATGAAACATGAGTACAGACACTCTCCCTTTCCCACAATTAGTAACAGGCTAATTCCCGAGACACACATGTCAATCATTCACAAGGGTACCACAATTTCCTATTATTTGTTCAAGAGAAACTGAGGTAATACTGCACAGAGGTACTGTATTTCTTCTACACTATGAAATGATTTACTGCTGAGTTACAACATTAATACCATAAGCCAGTGATAAATTTCTCTTTTATAAACAGTTTCAAGAATACTGACAGCTGTTTTTAACTCTAGTTAAAATAACTAATTGCATATGTTTGTACATTATTTCAAGCAAGATTAAGGCAGATGATAATTTACTGTGTTGAGTGACTTGATAATACCACTTAATAGATTTGTTTCATTTGATCTTTAGAAGCAAATGTTCAATTTCTAAAAGGTATGAAAATATTCATAAATAATTTTTTTGGACTGTTCTTTAATAATCAAACATTTGGGAACTAGATTTATAGTAGCAACTTAAAGATCAGCATTCACCTCACTTTTTGATAAATATTAGCATAAAATCCTACAAAATGGAATATTTTCATACATAAAAGCATAAATTCCAGCTCTTAAAGAATTTTAGTGTTACGTTGTAATATTAAGCAAGATAATGAGTACCCAAAGAAGACATTTAAAGACTATTAAAACAATACGAATCATCGCTGTACAGAAAATAATGTGCCCTGGAATCCTCACAGCTATTGGTCATCCTCATAGGCATATGAAGTACCACATGATTTTAAATATTATAATAAAGTATCTAAGTGCCTAAAAATTAATCTACGTCAAACTGGATGGAAAGCAGAACACTAAATAAACACGACCTTTAACTCCTTTTCTTCCTATTATTGGAAGTGCCGTAACTATTGAGAATATGCATTTTACACCAGACTTATGGAAAGAGGAAACAACACAGTCTAAAGACATGATGCAATGTAAAACCAAAATATGAGCAAAGCCCTGCCCTACGTCTTCCAGCTCAAAGTATCACCCAGAGAGGGTTCAGAGTATTTATAAAAAAGCAATGCATATGCTGACAACCTTACATACAAACATAAAATGAACCTATTTTCCTTGATGTAGGGTTAACTAAGAATTTAACCTGAATCACATCAAGCATCGCCTCCATTCCTTGCCACACTATGTAAAAGCAAAACTTTTAGCTGGCTTCAAACTGACAAAAATATCTTATTTTCACCTTAAAATAATCTGTTTACATCAGGAAAAATGAAAACTTAGTAACAGGAGATAAGCGTATCCTTTAACAGAATTTCACTGAGTTCCTATGGGAGAATGAGTCTAGTTTTCAACAACTGTTCAAAGAAATTTTAAAGCTTAATGTATCCTCACAATTTTCCTGAAGTGCCCTTTTTGCTAATTACTATAACTAGAGTTAATATGGTCTTACTTCCCTGGAGAAATAAAAATGTGTTCTGCAATTTTTCAGTTTATAAATACAGTTACCTCTTCACCTAGAAGGGTTAACAGGGAAAGAAAGTTATGAGCAATACCAAAAAGAATGTCAATTACAGCAAAGAAGAATTCAGTGTACTTAGAAATGCCAAGAATGGGACAGGGCTTTCAGGCTCTCAAGAAAGAGAATTAAGTCTATTTCAGAGCATATACATGTACATGATATTTTTCTCTGATAAACCCAAAATAAGGTAAGAGAAACAGATTCATATGCATTAATTCCCCTTTTATGCTAATTTGGGGTGTTATAATGTGTTCGAGAGAAGGGGTGGACGCTAGTTGGGGAAAACACTGACCAGAAAGAGAAACAATCCCAGGCCACCTGTCCTCCTTGGGCCAGAGCTGTAGGTACCTCTGGGAGCCATTTCCTTGGGAACTCCACTGAGCCTCTGACACTCCCTTTATCTCCCATTGGCACTTCATTCTTTCCTGCTCCCCGGCTCTCTAAATTCAAGCTGTCATGGCTTTGACATTCCCTCTGTTCTTTTATCCCTTTGTATAATTACAATCCCCAAAGCAGAGGAGACAGACTATGGCACTAGCTAGTTAATCCCATGGGGGAAAAAAGTGGGTAAAAGATGAGAAAAATCATTTTTAATTTTCCTCTATGAAACAAGTGCCCCTGATGATATGAAAATGCAGGGGAAACTGCTGAACTACAGTTAATTACATTTAATTGAAACAAAAGTTTCAATTCAGTCAAACACTGTCGTGCACATCCTATGATTCTATATGTTATCATAATGACTCTGTGTTCTTTCCTAATTAAAAAAATGAACACTTTATGTACATTTATATACTTTCAATCATTACCAGATATTTTTATTTACATTTTCTCCTTCAAGATTAAGAAAATTCAACTGCAAAACATTCAGATACTCATGTATTTTAAAGCTTCAAAAATTAGTGTTTTCTCAGCTATTTCCTATACTTTGTGCTTTCTCAATTTAAGTGCCAACCTTTACCCTAGATTTCACTGCTTCTTTCTGCCTTATGTCTTATGAAAAGATCTGGTTAAATAGCCACATTCTCTGAATTTTCATTTTCTATGCTTCTTACACCTCTCAATTCAGTCTGACAAATATTCAGCAAGCATCTATGCTATGCAGGGCATCATGTTAAATGTTTTGGAAGATGGAAAGATGATTCCTGTCCTTTCAAGGAACTAATAGAGAAGCAAAATATGTGTAAAGATAGTCATATGTAATATTCATAAAGGCTATATCATTTATAGAAATGGTATCATAGAAACAAAATAGGAAGAGATTAATTCACTTTAGAGGCAGTAATACCTGAGGTGGACCTTGAAGTACCGGTAAGATTTTAACACCTATACGTTTTCATTAACTTATCTGAATATCTTTTAGATTATTTGTTTACTACATGGTAGGCTCAGACAATAATTAAAAACAGAAGCATTTTATGTAATAGGAATATTAGAAGAAAATGTATTCAAAATGAATACTGCAGGCAAGTCTAATATATATTACAGTATAAGAGTTTGTGCAATAGGGATAAAAGTAGAGAAGTCAAATAGGCTATTCCTTCCACAAACATTCACAAAACAGGTTAACAGAATACAGAGAGGATGCTGACAAAGTCCTTGCTGGGAAGGAGCAAGGAAACAAAGAAGAAAGAAAGTCCCAAATCAAACTGTGTGTGTGTGTATGTGTACCTGTGCACGTGAGCGAATGGGTATAGATAACCAAAGGGACAGAAATACCAGGAAATTACCTAAAACTCATTTGGCAAGAGTAATCTGAAGAATTCCAGGAGTGGTGACAAGGGAAGGAAAATAAAAGTCAAGGAAAGACAGGGGTAGGTGAAAAGACAGAGTAGCAGGGAAGGAATACAAGGTGGACATAAGGGAAAGATGGCAGTAATAGGAAGAGTAGAATTTGCAAGACTGAGAAGAGAAACAAAGAGGGTGGTCTGGAAGGATGAGAGGTGAAGGACTCTAGGGAATGTAAGGAAAAGAAAACAACAAAGATGTGAGAGACAGCGTTAGAAGGAAAAGGAAGGAAACAGGGCTGAGAAAAAATCACACCTAGCAAACTGCAAGAAAAAATTATTTTAAATATTCTATGTGCTCCAAGTGCAAACATGTAGCACGTGAAAGAAGTAAGCGATCAGAATAATTGGGTCATTTTTATCATTTACCTTTAAAAGATAAGAAGGAGCATGTGAAGGAAGAAGATAACTGTAAGAAAAGTAAATAAAAATTAAAATAACCTTGCTTAAGAGTATGGTCAGGTAAGCCAATTTTAGTCATTACGTACAACTGAAAGGATCAGAAAAATATAAGCACCATAGATAGGTCAGTCTTACTTCTATACCAATAACATTACAAAATTAAGGCTCTTCAAAATATTAAACTTTTAAACAAATGATACCAGGTTTATAGCACTTAGGATTAATCAGTAGAGTCTCCTTCATGTCAAGGGATATTTTTGTAAAGAACCCATCAATAAGGGAAACACAAAAGTGACCGTGACCCCAAGAACCCAGGGTGTTCTTCCCCCATTGTGACTGCTGCTGACAAGCGTATTAGGATTCGTCAGAGAATATCAAGAAAAATTTAAAGCATTAACAACCTTAAATTCAGATGACTGTTATTTTTCAGTTGAACTATTCAATACATACCTAGTCACATTCAGCTCCTTATCTACCTCTTTTTGTAACGCAAGGCAAAAGTACTTAAAATTTCTCTCCATTTTCAAAATATAGAAGAAACATGCTAAAAATTATGCCATCTATAACAATAAAAACCCAGCAACGTATAATTCAATTCTTGGTTAATTCATAACTGCCGCTAGGACAACAAATAACTTAGTTCATTAATTCATATTTGATTACAACAGTTTCTGGTAAATCATCATTCAATTTTTAACAGTAGTCAGAACAGAAATTCAAAAGCACACAAACCCCTTCAGGCCACAGACAAGACAACAGAGGGTGAGGACGGTTACCAGCCCATCTCTACCTACGTGAGTAATTACGACTTCCAAGGTGTTCCCATACCAATTCAATTCACTTTAAGAAATATTTTATTGATCTTCTACAGTATGAGAAACAATGTTGTACAAAAGAATGGGACAATGCAGTAGTTCAGGGATGGGGTGCGAAAGGAGCCCCAAGGAGGGCTGAGCGTGGACATACCTCTCTCTACTGATACTTATTCCTCCAGGTTCTTCTCTGCATACACACGTGTCCCCAAGAAGCCTGACGACTCCTTGACAGTACAGGCTGACTTTCTCGTCTTTGACTGCCCAGCCAAATATCTTAATCCTCAATACATGTTTGCTGACATAAATGCATGAAGGAGTGAAGCGAGGCATCATGAACAGGTCTGAGTCTTCATAGCTAGCTCATGGCAGGATCAAGCCCAGGTCCTGCCCAGTGATCTTTCCTTTTACCTAGAGGAATACTAGATGTGTTTCTTTTTGTAACAAATCAGGTAGGTGGATCAGTACATTTAGGTTATTTCCATAAGGATTCCTGCTAGTCCAGCTTGCTGTCAAGAATCTTACTGTGACAGCCTTCTGACCAGCTAGAAAGGTGAGAGGAACCATGACTGTCTGTCTCATGAGCCAAGCTTTATTTGATACTGATATACAGAGCTCCAATGAGCACTTGCTGCCATCAGATGGCACACTGGCCCACGGCAGTGTGATCCCAGGCCACTGCCCAAACCTTCCGACCTTCAAGGGGAAGAGGAAGGAAAGTAACACGTGCTGAACATAAAAGCACTGAGGGGTTAGAGTCTTTGCGTGCATTCTTTTCTTTAATTCTACAGTAAGTCTTCTTGCTATAGATAATTGTTCTCACTTTATAGACGAAAAACTCAGGCCCAGAAAAAGCGAAATATAGCTACCCTTGGTTACAGAGCGAGTATCTGGAAGAGGCAGACTTGAACCCGGGTGAGTAAGAGCTGGAAGCCAATGCTCTCTCTGGATTGTACAACACAGAGGTCATTTCCAAAGCCCAGATCTCTTGAGCAATAGCAGCTCTGAGAGCCCCACTCTAGGACCGCCAAGGGTTTACTTCATAGGAAGAAAGTGAACTGAGGATGTCAGAAGAGACCAGGGCCCAGGATGTTTTCTGCTCCAAGAAGGAAGTGATTTCCCCCTTGTTGCAACCTTTTTCATGGAATGAATTCATTAAAAAATGCTCAGGGCTCTCTAATCTGTAACTTGTATCACAGAAGACAAAGAAAAACTGACTCTCCCTGAAGGATGAGGCTGAAGTTGTACAGATTCTAGGGGTGCCAATGAGAGAGGCAACATGTCCAATTTACAGAGAAGTCAAGAGAGGAAGTACAGTTCATCTTCTGAAATTAAAAACTCCCTCCGGATGCCCACATCCTGCAGCTGCTTTCTGTCCTTTACATGTGACGAAAGGACGAGGTATCACAGTCACATATAAACTTCAGTCACAGTCAAATACAGAGGACCTTAAGAAGTCTGCTGCTTTCTCATATAATTTCTATCAATCTATTTCACACGTGTGGTATGCTGTAAAATACATTTATCTTTCGTCGAATTTCTTCTAGAGGAACATATTCCCATGTTATTTCTATTCAAAGAATGATTTTACAGTGTGTGTTTAAAAAATGATTAAAATTAATGAAATTTTATACATCATTTACTCTATAATTAACATGACTAGGAAAGTTGGGAAGCAATGAGTTAAATAATGATAATTGGAAAAAAATTTTTAAATGTATTTTATTGAAGTATAGTTGACTTACAATGTTGTGTTAATTTCTGCCATACAGCAAAATGATTCAGTCATATATATATATATATATATATATATATATATATATATATATATATATATATAATTCTTTGTCATATTCTTTTCCATGATGGTTTATCACAGGATATTGACTATAGTTCCCTGTGCTATACAGCAGGACCTTGTTGTTTATCCATCCTATGTATAACAGTTTGCATGGGAAGTTTTTACTTTACCTAAAGTGACACTGCAGGACAAGCCTGGGTGTGTGTGGCACAAATACTTCTGCTATTTAAATTTCTGCTAGCAGTTCAAACTCTATGAAAGATCACAATAAACAGGAATACAATTGTCTTGGGATATGCTGAACTGTTAGGATACTATAACATTAGGAAGACGGTTGATAATAGTTCCAGAGCAAACTAGGCATCACGTTAAAACACGCAGCTACTGCGAATGGCTTTTAAGTCTGTCTGTCTTCTTGAGGACTTCCATTCAACTGCTAACGGATGTATAGGCCAGTAAAAATCAGGCTGTACAAAGCTGAGGAAAATTACCTGATTATATGAATCAACTGTTTAGATTCTACAGCAATAGAAATTCTCTGTGATTCACTTCTACAAATAACCGCATGACCTTCACAATGACCATATGGTCACTGAAAAAAAAGATAAAGTTCAGTCAAATCTATTATTTCATGAAGCAAACTAGCCTGAACAGTCATTCTTGGGCTCATTCAACAAATGTGGATGAAGGAGAGAGGTACCTCTTTCCTGAATAAATCTGAGAGATGACCACAGGTCATTCAACTAAGATAAGGAAATCGTGCGTCAAGTACAAAGATGTTTTCTCAATAGTGCATACAGCCTTTTCTAGGGATGAGATGAAATGAGGGCTAAAGAAATCTATGTCCAAGCATAAAAGCATTTTAATAAATTCAACCTCTTATTTTACAGATAGCCACATAAGTCCACCAATTGAGCTCGGTTACAGCAAAAATCACCTAACATAATTTCCACCCATTATTACTTTACAATCATGTACAAAGGGAGTCATGATTCTTTTCTGAATGGGAAAGTCGTTAGAGAATCAAGTGCTCTAAACTCTCCTGCCCACAACCACATTCTTATTCTGCATCTGTGTTTCCTGCTCGCTTAAGGCAGAATGCTAATTCCACCTAATTTAAATGAGAGCCCCACATAATGTAGCACTCTCATTTTATTTAAACAAAAACTAGAGATAAGGCCAAGTCAGGGATGGCCCACAACACTGCTCAAGCCAGCTTTGCATTATTTAACAGAATTATTAGCTATGCATGGTAACCATGGTTATTTTTTTTCTCTAATGTTTCTGAATTCCGATCAGAGCTGTTACTACTGTTTCTAACTTTGTACCCTTTTTTGCAAGCTTTCACAAGCCCCTTATTAAAGCACTGGGAAGGCTTCCTATCTGATACTCTGCCAGGCACTGTCCTTTTGGACACAATGCATTCAGGTTATTAGCTTGATGGGCATCATTCAGCAAGCTGTCTTACAATTTCACTGATCATCATCTAGTAAGACTGAATTGCTGCCTTGTCCATGGCTTTTAGATTTATATAATTAACCAAAATTAGCTTGATGTTTAAAACACAATGCCAGCCTACTCATTTATTTTTGGAAGAACACTTTAGTGAACACAACGAGTGGGCTGATTTGGAATTGCCAACTTAAACTCTCAAAGTTTTCCTATAAAATTACTATACTTAAAAAATTCAAATTCTATTAAGGCAAATACCATTAAAAGAAAACTATGTGATAAAATAATCAGGTACCATATTATTTGCATTTCAGTCCACTATTATATTCAACTAAGTTTCAGGTAAAATATTTCACACAGTTCCTTGGGTGTGCGCTGTAAATATTAGTTGTACATAATAACTCCTGGAAAAGTGTATAATGCTTTTGGTTACATAGCCCATAAAAACATAGCATGCACCTGAATGACATGCATACACTCGGTCATTCAGAAGTTCTTAATGTCAGACAAAAAATTTAAGCGCCAACCAGATGTTAAACATTCTAATACCTGGTCAATAATACCTTGGGGAAGAGATGAGTTTTTTCTAAAATACTTTTGCTTCCTGATACCAAATTTATCTTCATAACTGATCCATATAACATATTTAATTGCCTATAGTTTCCATAAAGGGATTGAAGAGCAGAAAACCAAAATGATTTCCATAAAATGAAACTGTCTGTAAATAGCATGAAGAAAGGCTGAAATTAAAATCTGGTTCTCCTGGCTATTTCTCATTCCACTAAAGCCAGTAGTATGTACTTTAGAAATTTGCCAAACCTTAGTTGGAATAATGTGAGACAAATTCAAATTTCTCTCTAGCTCAAGTTCTTTATATGGAAGTTGGTGACAATAATACCTACCTGATAAGCATCTAGTAATACCTGAATATCTTATTAATTATGTGACCAGCATGAAGCATAACTGATATAAAATAGATGCTCTGTAAATGGTAGTTCACGCATAATTCTTTTAGATCTAAATTTATTCAGCCAATGTTAATTGAGCACTCTTAAGTGCCAGGCATTGTTCTAAGGCACTGCCCACATGGAGACATCATTCTAGTAGGACGAATCAGAAAGATGCTGGCTTGTAGCATAAATGCCAACAAGCGGCCCCTCAGTCAACTTGGCCTCACCACTCCATTCAGCACAGGGTTCCTGGGTACCAGCCAACTGCTCCAGAGTATACAGAAGGTTGGGAGATTTGAATCCTGCCTGGCTGCTTTACTTTTTCTCTCTTGTTCTTCCTGTCTGCTCCTTTCTTCTCTTCCTACTCTGCCTTTCAGTCTCAACCATCTATGATTTAAACTATGGCGCTTCAAACTGTGCCAAACACAGGGGTTCAGCCAGGAAGGTGGCTGGGAGTAGGGACGGGGGTGGCTGGCGGGAACAGGTCTCTCTGCCCTGCCTAAATCAGAGCTTATGTCTCTATTTTATCTGTTTCATGCTTTCTACTTAACATACTAGACTCCCAGTGCAAGATTCTGGTATGAATAAATAACTTTCCCACTGAAGGAATGAATGTTTGGGAAAAAGAAAAAGGCACTGATTTAAAATATGTCTTATTCTTTAGCAAGTTGATGTACAGAAAAAAAGAAATGAGGGTGGGATAGGGTTCTAGCACACTACAAGAAACGTACGGGGCATAAAAGCCAAATGGAATAATGGCTCTTGTCTGAATCCTGGTTTGAGTAAGTCAGCTGTATTAACTGTTAATTTTGTTATGCATTACTACAATAGTATGCTATGTGGCAAAACAGGCTTTTTAAGAGCTGAGTAGTGAAATACTTAGACATGAAAAGCCATAGTGTCTGTAATTTTACTTTTAATACTTACAACCAAAAAAAGGTGTTACAAACATGACAGTCGACAACTGTTAAACCCTGGTGATGAGTATGCACTGTATGCTTCTCTTGACTTTCTGTACATTTGATATATTTCACTAAAAAGGTTTTAAAATATACGGTATATGCAATGCCTATTGGCATTTACTGGTCCTTAGCATGCCTTAACCCTCCTTCAAAAACACAAGTTCAAAGTTAAAACTATACACGGGTTGTTAGTTTTGTACATAAAAGTTATATAATCCAATTAAAGCCTATTTTTTTTTTTTTTTTTTTTTTTTTTTTTTTTTTGCGGTATGCGGGCCTCTCACTGTTGTGGCCTCTCCCGTTGCGGAGCACAGGCTCCGGATGCGCAGGCCCAGCGGCCATGGCTCACGGGCCCAGCCGCTCCGCGGCATATGGGATCCTCCCAGACCGGGGCACGAACCCGTATCCCCTGCATCGGCAGGCGGACTCTCAACCACTGCGCCACCAGGGAGGCCCTAAAGCCTATTTTTAAAATATCAAAATGACTCACTAACCACTATAAAGAATAGATGGTTTACAAATTACATATAATCATTACCACGTAATAGGTCTCTAACTATGCTCTGATTTTTTTAATTAATTAATTAATTTATTTTTGCTGTGTTGGGTCTTTGTTTCTGTGCGAGGGCTTTCTCTAGTTGTGGCAAGTGGGGGCCACTCTTCATCGCAGTGCGCGGGCCTCTCACTATCGCGGCCTCTCTTGTTGCGGAGCACAGGCTCCAGATGCGCAGGCTCAGTAGTTGTGGCTCACAGGCCTAGTTGCTCCGCGGCATATGGTATCCTCCCAGCCCAGGGCTCGAACCCGTGTCCCCTGCATTAGCAGGCAGATTCTCAACCACTGCGCCACCAGGGAAGCCCCTGATTTTTTTTTATTATATGGATAAACTTAATGGCAAATATATACTTATGAAGGCTCTAAGACCCTCAGACAACCAGGTGCGGTAGGCAGCCCCAACGAGCCCGGGCTCCTGGCACTCAACCCTTGTATAATCCCCTCCCCTCTGAGTGTCGGGATGGACCTAGAGACATATTTCTAACAATCAGAATACAGCAAGAGCAATGAGACATCACTTTGGAGATTGGATTATAAAAGACTGGGACTTCTACACTCCCTCTCCTCGTTGGGTCCTTCCTTTCTTGCTTGCTGTCTCTGATAAAGTGGGCCGCCATGCTGCAAGTAAGCTGCTCTTGAGAGATTCCCACATGGCCTCAGAACAATAGCTTATGAGAACTGCGGCCCCCAGTTCAAGAGCCTGCAAAGGAGTGGATCCTGCCAACCACCATCTAAGTGTGCTTAGATGTAGATCCTTCCCTAGCCAAGCCTTGAGAAAGCTGTAGCCTGTGAGACCCTGTGTTAGTTTGTTAGGGCTGCCGTTACAAAGAACCACAGGTTGGGTGGCTTAAACAACACTGCACTTGCTCACAGTTCTGGAGGCTAGGAGAACATGATCAAGGCGAATGGATAAATGAGATGTGGTACATATATACAATGGAATATTACTCAGCCATAAAAAAGGAATGAAATTGGGTCATTTGTAGAGACGTGGATGGACCTAGAGACTTCATACAGAGTGAAGTATGTCAGAAAGAGAAAAACAAGTATCATATATTAACGCATATATGTGGAACCTAGAAAAATGGTACAGATGAATCTGTTTGCAGGGCAGAAATAGAGACACAGATGTAGAGAACAAACATATGGACAACAAGGGGGGAAAGAGGGGGTTGGATGAACTAGGAGATTGGGATTGACATATATACATACGTTACCATGTAAAAAATAGATAACTAATGAGAACCTGCTGTATAGCACAGGAAACCCTACTCAATGCTCTGTGGTGACCTAAATGGGAAGGAAACAAAAAAGAGGGGATATATGTATGCATATAACTGATTCACTTCGTTGCACAGCAGAAACTAACACAACACTGTAAAGCAACTATAACCCAATTTTTTTTAAAAAAAGGTGTGAGTAGGTTTGGTTTTGCCTGAGGCCTCTCCTTGGCTTGCAGATGGCAGCCTTCTCTCTGTATCTTCACATGGTCTTTCTCTTTCTGCAAACACGTTTGTGTCCCAATTTCCTCCCCTTCATCAGTCATACTGGATTAGAACCCACCCTAATTGCTTCATTTTAACTTAATTACTTCTTTAAAACCTTAGCTCCAAATATAGTCACATTCTGAGGTACTAAGGGTTCAGGCTTCTACATATGAATTTTTGGTGGGACACAATTCAGCCTATAAAAGACCCTGAAGTGGGCTTCCCTGGTGGCACAGTGGTTGAGAGTCTGCCTGCCGATGCAGGGGACACGGAGTCGTGCCCCGGTCGGGGAGGATCCCACGTGCCGCGGAGCGGCTGGGCCCGTGAGCCATGGCCGCTGAGCCTGCGTGTCCAGAGCCTGTGCTCCGCAACGGGAGAGACCACAGCAGTGAGAGGCCTGTGTACCGCAAAAAAAAAAAAAAAAAAAAAAAAAAGCCCTAAAGCAAAGGACCTCACTAAGTCACTCTTAGATTCCTGAGCTACAGAAAACGTGAGATAAATGTATCAAGCCACCAGGTTTTGGAGTAATTTGATATGCGGTAACAGATAATCAATATATTAGGTAAAACAGTTATTACCATTCACCATCTGGGTCCATTGAAAAACAACTTCATTAAAACTTTTCATATGTACTTAAACCTAACAAACTCAAATTTTTTATTCCATATTTCCTGGTTTTGAAGGTATGTATACTTGAAATGACTAATGTCCTTCGAATGCGAAAACTACTGTCATGCACAAATCTGGAGCATATCCATCTGGTAAACACCAATTCCAGATTCAAATTCCTCTCCAACAGGTTCAAGTTTGTTGTTACTTCTGGTACTTCCTTAAATCATCAAAATGCGATATTCTGAAAAGTTTGAGGTTCATCAGTTTCCAGAGAGGAGGGTCATCTTCTATGCTTTGTCTTTGTAAAATATTTTCAATTTTAGATTTATAATAACCTATTAGAATGAGCACTACAATGATTTTTATCATCTATAATATTTATTTCCTTTCATTCCATTTTGTATAAAAAACTGCCTTCAACGCTTGTCCACTTACAAACCATACCCAGTAAATTAGCATTTTTATTGCAAGATGGTACAAACAACACATCAGCTTTTCACACTGACATCTACTCTTTATTCTATTTGTTAATGAAAATGATCAACATTAATTAAAGGCCAAAAAAACACACTCTCTTCAATTTCAGTTTTAGGTTCCCCCTGCTAATTGTAAACCTGTAACTAGATTATGACTTAGAATTTTTTTCCTAATAATTTCAAGATGGTCTTTACTCATTTAAACTTTTATGCCAGGAATTTCTAGTTTGCTACAAGGAAAACTTCTGGATCACATCCTGAATTTAGCCTTTTGACTTAGTATTTTCCAAAAATGCCTCTCTGCTTATGTTTTAGGAGATAACATCTATCTTAGAGGACTGCTTTGTACACTACTTTTTATATGTATTATTTTTATTGATCTTACTTTGGGGGTCTGAAAAGCATTTATCTCTTTTCCTGTGACTATCAATATTTCAGTAGGCTACTGAACATTAAACAATGAAACCCAATTCTTGTCTACAGGCATTACCTACTATTCAGTTCTCACCTGTAGTTACATACAGGGAAGTGATTCTGCTTGCCTTCTTTTCTTCTTTGACCTTACAACTCTATGAACAGTGGTATTTAGATACTTTTTCTTTAATTTCTTAAAATGTTTTCAAAACATCAAGTTTACCATTGAGGAAACACTCAGTAGCATTGCCATTCTCAGCTTTACTCTGTAGCATTTAATCCTATGTATCTCTTTTCTTTATTTGGAGTAGCCTCAATTTTCTTTAATATACCTTCCTATTTTTTTAAGTCTTTCTTCTTTTGGTCTTTATTATGCTCTATCATCATTATTTCTGGATATCATATATAGCGTAGAAAGGGTAAACTTACTTGATTCATATAAAGTCAGCTGTCACCCTATATTCTCTAAGAAACTTTACTCTGGTTCTAGATTTATCTCTCATAGTTTCTTAACTGAAATCCTGTCTGGCATGTATTAATGCCCAGTAAATATCTGTTGCTTTATATAATCATACTTTAAGAAGACAAGTATGTAGATATAAAGTGCCATGTTAATATTGCTAAAACTCGTATTATAATACACAACACATTTTAGAAAGATCTAAAGTAGAAAATTCTAGTATTTTAGACATTTTGCTATACTGATTTGAAAATTGGAAAGTAAAGACCCACATATAAAAACATACTAGTTCCCCCTTCCCTGTCCTACCATGGTTGCAGTCCAAAGTAATCCACTCCAGGTTGGTGCCCAGGGTATGAGGTTTCCCTCAGATTGTGGTTTGAATGAGGGTGAGGGATCAGAATATAGGGAATTTTAATAAGGGCTTTTGAAACTCAAACAGCTGAGTTCTTGACCATCTGCCCAACTGTGGCGCTCACAGGTCTTTGGACTAGTCAGGGCTATTACCAGACTCCAGGCAACATAACATAATTCTGATATGATAGGTTAAAGTCTATAAAAAATAGGATCTGACATCTAACCTCTTACAATGTATCTATTTTTATATACTCTGTTCAACAAGCAATTCAAAGTATACTCACTGCCTTCTAGACACCAGGGCTGTGATAGGTAAAGGGGATACAGAGATGATGCTGAGTAATAGCTGTCCAGAACACTAAAATATATATTGATTTAGAGCCTTTGAAAGAATGCATGATATGAAACAAGGGTTAACAGTTAACTTCACAGTTAGAAGACCCTGAAAAATCTCAAAATAAGAACGTCTGGGACTTCCCTGGTGGTGCAGTGGTTAAGAATCTGCCTGCCAATGCAAGGTTCAAGCCCTAGTCTGGGAAGATCCCACATGCTGTGGAGCAACTAAGCCTGTGTGCCACAATTATTGAACCTGCACTCTAGAGCCCGTGAGCCACAACTACTGAGCCCGTGTGCCACAACTACTGAAGCCCACGTGCCTAGAGCCTGCGCTCCACAACAAGAGAAGCCTCCACAATGAGAAGCCTGCACACTGCAACGAAAAGTAGCCCCCACTTGCTGCAACTAGAGAAAGCCCATGGCTAGCAACAAAGACCCAACGCAGCCATAAATAAAACAAAAAACAAAAAAGAACATCTGCACTCATGGCAAGCATTTTTCCACTGTTTGTTTAACTTCAAATTATAATAAGTAAAATTTTACACCCTTTTCCAACAAATACAATGCATAACATATATAATAAATATATTCATATATAATATGGATAATACCAGGACACGGGCCATAGAGAAGATCCAACTAGATATAAACATTTCTCCAAAAAAGCTGAGTCAATTTATAACCATTTATTTAGAAGATCAAATTCCTCACTTGGGTATGTTCAAGGAACTAATATTATTATGGTCGCCCTCAGACCAAACTCGGTATCAGAATTCACTGCAAAGAAGGGTATCTCATCGGACCCTGCTGGAAACATTCTGAAAATTTAGAGACACAGATTGCTCAGAGACTCCCAGACACTGACTCTGCTAGGGGTGCTAAGGCTGGTGTTGGTCCCTCCTCCAATTGCTGATCAGAAATACCTTAATAACAATATATATTCACCAAATGTTGTAAGTTTTTTTCTTATAATCACAACTGGTATTGCTCTTCACACTGAGAAATCTGCCTTCCCTGTGAGTGCTTTCTGTGTCTGTCCTAAACCATACGGAGTCTGGCCTATCTGCTCTTTCAAGAACTGATCCAGTGAAATTGCAGGGGGTTACCAGCACCAGCTCTGTGGGCAAAGAGAGTTAGGTTCACACAGCAGCGTGCCACTAGCCACGTGTGATCATGAGTTAGATACACGCTGCCTCCAAACCACAGTTTCTTCACCCAGAAAATACCTGCTTTAGTTTTTTCTTTTTTTTTTTTTTTTTTTTTTTGCGGTATGCGGGCCTCTCACTGTTGTGGCCTCTCCCGTTGCGGAGCACAGGCTCCGGATGCGCAGGCCCAGCGGCCATGGCTCACGGGCCCAGCCGCTCCGCGGCATATGGGATCCTCCCAGACCGGGGCACGAACCCGTATCCCCTGCATCGGCAGGCGGACTCTCAACCACTGCGCCACCAGGGAGGCCCAGTTTTTTCTTTTTAATTTTGTTGGCGTACAGTTGATTTACAATGTTGTGTTAGTTTCAGGTATACAGCAAAGTGATTCAGTTATACATATACATATATTCATTCTTTTTTAGATGCTTTTCTCATATAGGTTATCACAGAATATTGAGTAGAGTTCCCTGTACCATACAGTAGGTCCTTGTTGGTTATCTATCTTATATACAGTAGTGTGTGTGTGCTCATCCCAAGCTCCTGAGAGTTTTGAGGACTGACCGCCACAACAAACACCCAGCACAGGACTAGGGACTAGGTCAGTACTCTATTAATCTCCAATTACATGTCCTAAATTTGGACAAGTCCTGCCTGGTAGTGCCATCCTTTATTTTAATGAATTCCAAGTGATTTCAGCTATATTATACATACAACTCCGTGTTTTCCATATACATACAACCTGTGCATAGCTATTTTTGACAGTACTGTATTTAAATTGTCTGGAAATATTTTAAGCATATTATTAGCCACTCCTTACACAAAACAGCCCTTTATCCTGTTTTCTACTGTAATTTAATGCAAGTACCTCAATTGTGGGTAATCTGAATTTTAATCTAATACTATAGCACATGTACCTTCATCCTAGTTCAAGAATTCCTTTTAGAGTTCCTCACTGATATAAAAATATGTTGCTCTGTAATACTGTTAATCAAATAACAGTGAAATAAGCATTCTCAGACTATTTAATTATGGACAAAATATGATATATTCAAAAATCTATTTAAATATAGTCATTAGAAAACAAAAAACTATAAAAGAGAGGGAAAAGATCACTAAATTCTACCTGATTTTAGATATTCCAGGAAATGAAAGTTTCTCTTTGAATTATGTTGTAAGATCATCTTTTCTGGAACCCAGTATTTTTTAAATGTTGATATAATCAGAAAAAAACTGGAGAAAAAAAGTATAGGATAACCAAATGAATTGAGAAGCACATTTAAGTATGAAAATAAGCACTGTCCCCCGAATATCCAAAAGCCACAGCCCTAACTGAAAACTGTCGCAATGAGTACCTAATTCTCTCCATCCTCATGCTAATGCCCTGTATGTACCCTCTACTCCAGGGACTACATGTACAGACTTTTCTGGTATGTCTAGTCTCTGAACCATTATCCATATCATACCCTCCATCAGAATGCCATCTTTGTTAGTCCTGCCATCTTTGCTCATTAAAAATCCTGCCCGTCTTGTAAGGCCATGCCTAGAGGCCAGCACCTGCATAGACCAAGGTGGATGGGCTCTCTCTTCCTTCCACCCTCGCTGTTGGCACTACCCTGAATTCGTCTGAAACCCGTCTACCCTCTTCTATTTGAACCTAAGCTCAATAAAGACAAGATACAGTCTTCTTGACTAATTCATCTTCACTTCACCACAGCCCCTGGCACAGGACCTGCACGAAGCATCAGTAGAGGCATTCTGAAGGGGTTTTAACAGTGGCAGGTGATGCTGTCCTGCCTTCCCAGGCCAGTTGATCATCTCCACACAACTTAGAACACACAGACCAGAGCCTGATAGGAGTTGGAAAAGGTGCATTTTTAACTGCAGAATCAACCCATTTCATCCAGAAATACAGCAAGTACAGAAAACATAGGACAATTTTCTTCAAGTCAATACTTCGTTTGAAACATAGAGATCCTTAATAGCAGCTGGGGGGCGGGGGCAAGAATGGAGGGCTAGGCGGACCTAGGATGAGCTTAGGAAGGTCGCAATACATCTTGCTGGACTCACATCCTCCTTAAATCCATTATCAAAACAAACACCTATTATTTTAACAGATTATTTTGAAGAATGAAAAAGTAATATTTTTACTGTCAACTGACTTATCTGTGCTACAGCATCATTTAAAATGCTACCACATTTCTGGGAACTGACCCAAAAAGGCAGTATTCCTTAAGATTTATAAAAGAATCTAGATTGAAAAAAAAAACAGAAACAAGTATTATTTTATTTTGTCCCATTATATTCAATAGTAAAAGAGAACACTGTCTAATTAGGATCTTTTGTTTTCTTTCTTCACACCGAGATATTATACTTATCAGAAACACATAACCATTGAAACCAAATGAATTCATTCTTAAGAAAACTGGATTGTTCTTTAATAATTCATTGTCTTTATGACTTCAATCTGCTCAGTAATGATCTGACCAATTAAAAAAGCATATGTGCCTGTAACATAAAAGGAACATATGAAAAGTTTCTAACAGCATAAACAGAAGGCAGTCTGAATCAGATATTTCATTTTATGCATAGAAACAGCTGACCAGCAGAATGAATGTTTTTATAGGTTGCTACTGTTCTAAATAACCTAAGCATTACATCAAGTATACATAAAAGATAACCTCACAGAACTTGGAATTTTGGGTTTGCTTGTATCTGGTGAAGTTCTGGCTGTCATACTGTACTATAGTTTTGCAAAATGTTACAACTGAGGGAAAGTGGATGAAGGTCAGTCAGGATCTTTTTTTTTTTTTGAAGTATACTTGATTTACAATATTATATTAGTTTCCGGTGTACACTATTGTGATTCAGTATTTTTACAGATTATACTCCATTAAAAGTTATTATAAGATAGCGGGTGTAATTCCTTGTGCTATACAATATATCCTTGGTGCTTATCCATTTCATGCATAGCAGTTTGTATCTCTTAATCCCATACCCCTGATTGGCCCCTCCTCCCTTCCTTCTCCTATCTGGTAACCATTAATTTGTTTTCTATATCTGTAAGTCTTCTTCTGTTTTGCATATAATTTTGTTTATATTATTTTTTAGATTCCACATACAAGTGATATCATACAGTATTTGTCTTCCTCTGTCTGACTTATTTCACTAAGCATAATATTCTCTTGGTCCATTCACACTGCTGCAAATGGCAGAATTTCATTCCTTTTAGGGCTAATATTCCATTGTATATGTTTACACTACATTTTCTTTATCCATTCACCTGTTTATGTGCACTTGGTTTGCTTCCATATCCTGATTATTGTAAATAGTGCTGCTATGAACATTGGGGTGCATGAATCTTTTTGAATTAGTGTTTTTGCTTTTTCCAGATATATACCCAGGAGTGAATTGCTGGATCATATGGTAGTTCTATTTTTAGCTTTTTGAGGAGCCTCCATACTGTTTCCCACAGTGGCTGCACCAATTTACATTTCCACCAAATGTGTACAAGGGTTCCCTTTTCTCCACATCCTCGCCAACATTTGTTATTCGTAGACTTTTTGATGATAGCCATTCTGACAGGTGTGAGGTGATATCCAGTTGTTTTATTTGTATTTCTCTAATGATTAGCAAAGTTGAACATCTTTTCATGTGCCTGTTGGCCATCTGTATGTCTTATTTCGAAAAAGTCTATTCAGATCTTCTTTCCTTTTTTTGACTGGGTTGTTTGTTTTTTTGATATTAACTTGTATGAGCTGTTTATATATTTTGGAAATTAATCCCTTGTTCGTCATAACATTTGCAAATGTCTTCTCCCATTCTGTACGTAAGTTCCCTTTTCATTTTGTCAATGATTTACTTTGCTGTGCAAAAGCTTTTAAGTTTAATTAGGTCCCATTTGTTTATTTTTGCTTTTATTACTTCTGCCTTAGGAGACAGATCCAAGAAAAACATTGCTACGATTTATGTCAAATAAGTGTTCTGCCTATGTTCTCTTTTAGGAATTTTAAGGTTTCAGGTCTTACATTTAGGTCTTTAATCCATTTTGAATTTATTTTTGTATATGGTATTAGAAAATGTTCTAATTTCATTCTTTTCCATGTAGCTGTCCAGTTTTCCCAGCATCACTTATTGAAGAGACTGTCTTTCCTCCATTGTATATTCTTGCCTCCTCTGTCAAAGATTAATTGACCATAGGTGTGTAGGTTTATTTCTGGGCTCTCTATTCTGTTCCACTGATCTATGTGTCTGGTTCTGTGCCAGTACCATGCTGTTTTTTTGTTTTTGTTATTTTTTCTTTCTCTAGCAATTTATTACTTCATTGGCTCACTGCTCTTGACAATTAGGAGAAGATCTATAGACATGTCCCCTTAATAACTGGCAATTAATTGGAGATCAGATGCCAAAAAGTACAGTAGGTTTTTTTCAACATCTTTATTGGAGTATAATTGCTTTACAATGGTATGTTAGTTTCTGCTGTATAACAAAGTGAATCAGCTATATGAATTGATTACTATAGCTTTGTAGTATAGTCTGAAGTCTAGGAGCATGATACCTCCAGCTTTGTTCTTTTTTCCCAGGATTTCTTTGGCAATTCAGGGTCTTTTGTGGCTCCATATGAATTTTAGGATTATTTATTCTAGTTCTATGAAAAATGTCATGGGTATTTTAACAGGGATTGCATTAAATCTCTAGACTACTTTGGGTAGTATGGCCATTTTAACAATATTCATTCTTCCAATCCAACAGCATGGGATGTCTTTCCATTTCTTTGTTATCATCTTCAATTTCCTTCATCAATATTTTATAGTTTTTGGAGTACAGGTCTTTCACCTCCTTGGTTAAGTTTATTCCTAGGTATTTTATTCTTTCTGATGAGACTTTAAACAGCATTTTTTTACCTTTCTCTTTCTAATATTTAATTATTAGTGTATAGAAAAGCAACAGATTTCTGTATATTAACCTCTTATCCTGCAACTTTGCTGAATTCATTTATTCTAATAATTTTGGGGTAGAAACTTTAGTGTTTTCTATATAAAGTATCATGCCATCTGCAAATAGTGATAGTTTTATTTATTTCCTTCTAATTTGAATGCCTTTTATTTATTTTTCTTGTCTGGTTGCTGTGGTTAGGACTTGCAATATTATGTTAAATTGAAGTGGCACGAGTGGGCACAGGAGGAAAGGCTTCTAGCTTTTCACCGTTGAGTATGATGTTAGCTGTGGGTTTGTCATAAACAAGCTTTATTACGTTGAGATATGTTCACTCTTTACCCACTTTGCTGAGAGTTTTTATCATGAATGGATGTTGAATTTTGTCAAATGCTTTTTCAGCATCTACTGAGATGATCATGTGATTTTTATCCTTCCTTTTGTAAATGTGAAGTATCACAATACTTGATTTGCAAATGTTGAATCAGTCTTGTGTCCCTAGAATAAATTCAATTTGATCATGTTGTATGATCCTTTTTATATATTGTTGGATTTGGTTTGCTAATATTTTGTTGAGGATTTTTGCATCTATATTCATCAAAGACATTGGCCTGTAATTTTCTTTTTTTTGTAGTGTCTGTATCTGGTTCTGGTATCAGGGTGACGGTGGCCTCACAGAATGAATTTGGGAGTGTTCTGTCCTGTACAATGTTTTGGAAGAGTTTGAGAAGGATGGGTATTAGTTCTTCTCTATATGTTTGGTAGAAAAGATCTTTATGAATTCTTACAACTACATGTGAATCAGTAATTATCTCCATAAAAACTTCAATTGAAAATAATTTTTAAAAATTCCAAATACAAAAAATTTAAGTGATATTAAAATGATTATAACAAGGCTTGTACTTCCTAGTATATAAATAAGGAAGACATTTTCTTTTTTTTACAATATAAGAGCAGATAATACTTGGACAAATTTATTTAGACATGTGCTATCTGATACAGTAGCCACTGGCCATAATTAACACAAAATAAAATGTAAAAATCAATTGCTCAGTAGCACTAGCCACTCTTCAAGTGATCAACAGCCATGTTGCTATCATGGCACAGAATGACCATGTCCATGCATCAAGACAGAAAGGTCTACTGGGCAGCAACGTCAGACAATCAAATAAAATTATTAAAAATAAAAAATGACTTATGAATGAATGAATCAATGAATAAATGACTTGGCTAACGAACAAACCTATTAAAACATACATTTCCACATTTCATGCGATGAAGACTTATAGTTGCCAAGTTATCTTTAAATATCTTTTATCCCTAATCATTATCCATTATCTTTAATTGTTTAATATCTCAACTCAAACCAATTAACAAAAACATCTGTGCCAATCTGAAAAAGAGTCCATCTAGTTTCTAATTCAAAAAAAAAATCAAAATATGTAGATAATTCATAGCATTCAAAATAACCATAGAATTCTTGAAAATATACCTATACATATATTAAAAAGTCACACACTATATATACACCAAAATGGCTGAAATTAAAAAGGTAATACTAAGTGTTGGTGAGAATGTAAAGAAAAAGGAACTCTCGGATGTTGGAGGGAGTGTAAAATGCTGTAAGTACCTTAGGAAAATGTCTGGTGGTTACTTCTAAGACTAAACACACATCTGCCCTATCATCCAACAATTTCCCTACAACATATTTATCCAAAAAGATGAAAACATGTCCACAGAAAGACTTGTATTAGAACATTCATAGAAGCTTCATTCTAAATAGCCAGAAACTGGAAACAGCCTAGATGTCTATCAACAGAAGAGATAAACTGTTGGTGTATTCAGACAATGGCACACCACATAACAATAAAAAGGAATCATTTTTTACACAACATGAATACAACTCAAAAACATTAGGATAACTGGACCAAGAACATACTATTACAATATATGACTCCATTGATATGAAGTTCTAGAAGACGCAATGCTTACCCACGGTAAAACAAAACAAAGCAAAACAAAACACAGAACAGTGAACATCTCTGGAAGAGGATAAGGGGAAAGAATGACTGGGGTGATGCATATTGCTTGTTCTTTTAGAATTTACAGGTTTTCTTTTTAGCCAAAATAAAGAACTAGAATAAAAGAAGGACAAATTAACTGCTAATTTAGTTTCCTTTTTATCAGCAAAGACACAGCTAATTTAAAAATCACTAATAGCGACTTGAAATACTGCTATGTGACGAGATGATCAAATGGTTTATGTGGATGTCTTAGAACAGATAGCAAACATCAAAGATCTGTGGATCTACTCTTCCTTGTGTGTCTCCTTGTGTGTCTCTCCTCATCCACTGTTAGATGGCACTTAGACTGATCAGAGTTCAACAAGGCACAAACACTTCAGTGACTCTGCTGCCGAGAAATTACAAATGCTACTGCACATATGTTATGTTTCCCGTAACATAAGGGCTTTCGTATTTAGAATTAATCCATAATGAATAAGCAATCTGTATATAATTCTCTAAGTAATTTACAATTTCTTGTAGTTCTGGGGTGGTCAATAAAATGATAAAATCAAAATGTTCTCATTTGCAAGAGTGAAAAAAGTGCAAAATATGTGTGGTATCATTGGCATAATTTAAAATTTGGGTAGATATACACTGAAAAGGGAAATATGACGTCATTAATTTTCCATTTAATCAATCTGGATTTTTGCTTAATTTTTCTCAAGTTTTGTCCTAGACCAAATATCCTTGGGCTCTGGGATGAAATAAAGTTGTTTTCCTCCACCCCCCTCAATATAAAAAACCAACAAGGACCTACTGCACGCACAGGGAACTCTGCTCAGTATTCCGTAATAACCTAAATGGGAAAAGAATTTGAAAAATAATAGATACACATATATGTATAACTGAATCACTTTGCTGTACACCTGAAACTAACACAACATTGTTAATCAACTATGCTCCCATATAAAATAAAAATTTTTTTTAAAAATGCAGTCTTTTTTTTAAAGCCAGCTAGGAGAGACAGTGGCCATAGTTAAAGAGGCTGGCAGAGGCTGAAGGAGCAGCTTTTCCCAGCAGAGCTGGATAGAGTGCCACCTGCTGTGCCCCACTCCCAGGCCTGGGCTCACAGGGATGGGTGGTGAGGGGCACACCACTGGATTGCAGAACTGTGCAGCATCCACCTGATCCTTTTGTCAAGTACCAATATCTCATTCTTTCTTTAAAAAAGTTACAACTTCCAAGACTCCCCTGGAAATCTCCAAAATTAAGAAAAGGCCATTTGGGGGAACTTTAGGACAATCTTCATCTATAATTGTACGTGAGCAGGTATGCCTCAGAGGTAGGAAAAAGCTGGGGCTTGCAGGCAGTTAACTAGATTTGGGGATGTGGAACTAATGAAATGTTACTACTATGAAAACAGGTGAAGGTTCTTTTAGGAATATGAATATTTTATAAAAATTCATAGAAGTTATAGATTCAATATGTGTGCTGGCTATTCTAGATGCTTTTATTTTACATGCCAAGTAAGCAGCTGCTCCCAGAGTTTTCAGAAAAGACAGACTTGCAGGAGCTAAAGGGTCATGGAAGGGGTTCTGAGGATTGACTAATGAAAGGACAAAAGTTGAATCTATTTTAACATGAAATAAGCCCATGAGAGCCATCTGGTCCACAATGTACGCCATACCACTGCCTTGTATTTGCGCAGCACTTTACAGTTTCAGACGTGTTTCATAAACTGAGTTATTCTTCTGCCGCCCATCATGGACTGTTCTAGGCAATCTCACCTGCATTCTCCCCCAGAAGGGGACATCAATTAAGTAACTGCCCAAGGAAGCAAGAGGTAGAATAGAGGCTTAGATGTAGAGGTTTTTCCTGGATTCTAATGCATTTGAATTAGAGTGTTCTTCCTTCTGTTATATATTAAGTTACTCTTGGTGGCACTTTGGGACTTCGGGAAGGAAGATGACTTCTCTCACTGATTTTTAGGATAGACACCTGGGCTCTTTAGCTTTTCTGTCTGCCAGAGTTGGAACTGTAGGGACAAGATGCTGCAGGTATCAGGGAGTCTAGATCACAAAGAAAACTGGGGGAATCATGGATGGGCCTCATCCAATCAGCTGAAATCCTGAATACAATAAAAGACTGACCTCTCCTGAGCAAGAATTCTGCCAGCCTTCAGGCTTAAACTGCAACCTCAGCTCTGCCTGAGTCTTCAGCCTGACAGCCTGGGGATTTGAATGACAACATCGCTCTTCCCTGGGTCACCAGCCTGATGGCTCACCTTGCAGATTTTGGACTTGACAGCCTCCATAATTATACAAGCCAATCCTTAAAATCAATCAATCCATCGATCAATCTCTCTCTCCACACACACACACTCTACTGAGTCCGTTTCTCTGGAAAACCCTAATACATATAGTTTTTTCCTTCTGCTGCAACATGTGAAAATACATGTAAACATCATAAAATCTTACCTCATATGCATGAATACGTATCTTCTAAGATTAAGAATATTCCCCAACATAACCATAATTCCATCATCACACCTAAGAAAACTGGCTTTAATTCAATAGTATCTAACATATAGTCAATATTACAATTGTCCCAGCTGTCCTCAAACTGTCTTTTGTACTTTGTTTCGATAAGGATCCAATCAAGGGCTATTCACTGCATTTGGAAAAATCCATCTTTTTTTTAGGAAACAGACTTTGTAAATGGGGTCCACATTCTGGTGACCTAGGATAAGCTGGTTTTGCAAGAATTCTACATAACGTGATGCTGGGTATTCTTTATTGTGTCACATCAGGAGGCACGTAATATATCAGGTTATCCCATCTCTGATGATAGTCAGTAGCAATTTTAAACAAAAAAATTAATACCAAGTATACTCCCCTTCTAGTCCAGATTCTAATTATTCACCAAATACTTTTAAGGAGCTGGCATTTCAAACAACCTACAGGAACCATGGGCCATGATCCCACGCTTAAGATATGGGTAAAGAATCTGCAAAAGAATGTGTGTGTATGTGTGTGTGTATATGCATACCTGAATTGCTTTACTGTATACCTGAAACTAACACAACACTGTAAATCAACTACATTCCAATAAATTTTTTAAAAAATATCTGCAGACTTTAACGTAAAAACATGCAAACAATGGAACTGGTTTTAATGAAGTAAATAGCAAGATAATTCACCTCAAAGGACTTACTTATTCAAACAACTGTTGGAGAAGAACCAGAAGTGGTGTCAGTCTGTCACCCTCTTCTCACTCTATGAAAATCAGATTCTTGTCACTTCCCTTTCTTTAGTTTTGTGTACCTTCCTTACTTTGTTTTTGTTTGTTTTTTGTTGTTTGGAATTTTTTAAAAAGCTCAAGAACAACTTTATATTCCAAATCCCTGGGGAAACAAAATTCCTAGATGCAGTCTACTGAAAAAGAGAATCTACTAAAATCTATAGTGGAAACTAAAACCCAACCGTGTCTTTTTTAGGATGTTAACGGGTTTGTTGTTTGTTTTTCACTTTCTAAAAATAACAACGTGACTTTCACACTCTGATGTAAGTAAAATGAATTTCTATATTTCACCTTCCTTTCCACTCATACTTGAAAGTCCAGAAGAAATACAGGAAAAGTACTAATCCAAATAGAAAATGGAATGACTATTAAATGAAAAATTCTGGGACATAAGCATCTCGATTTTAGTGAACTAAAGAAAATATTATTTTAATTGAAGATGTACACCAAGGCTCTGCTGACCCAGGTATATTTTGTCATCACTTTCTACACAGCTTCGCCACACATGTGTTTCACTTATAAAAATTTAAACATGAACTTGAAATACAAGTGCCAAGATGGATTTTGAATCAGTGGTGCTCTTCGTGTCTGTCTTTCCCTCTTGCTGGAGGTTACAGGGCAATGATGGAAACAGTACCTAGAGTTCCTGTACCAGGAGGCCTCTCTCCTTATTCACTCTTAACCTTTCACAGTAAGTCAATGAAATATTTGCACTTGCAATTCTTGAGGGACTATATTTATTTTAATAAATAAAGTCATCCATAAATGGTTCCACAATTGGGGGAAGGGAAGGATTTATACTTTCCAAAAAGAGATAAAATCTCCTAGATATAAAAAAGAAAAATTGAGAGAAAAGAGAACACATCTGATCATTTCCAAAGGGATAAAATCAAGGAGAGGTAAGTAGAAAAATTTCCTTAATGCCATTACCTATACATTTACTGGTTACGATGAAACAAATTGTGATCAATTTGTACAAAATTCTTACACCTCTCTTTTGAGACTCATCATACCCCTTGGTTACAGAGTATTTTGCATATTTTACAGCTCGATTAAACTTCCTTGAAATCAGGGACACTGTTGTATTCTTTTTTTCTTTTTTCTTTTTTTTTTTTTTGGCTGTGTTTGGTTTTCGTTGTTGTGCGCAGGCTTTCTCTACTTGCGGCGAGTGGGGGTTACTCTTCGTGCGGTGTGCAGGCTTCTCATTGTGGTGGCTTCTCTTGTTGCGGAGCATGGGCTCTAGGCGCACGGGCTTCAGTAGTTGTGGCTCGCTGGCTCTAGAGTGCAGGCTCAGTAGTTGTGGCTCACGGGCTTTGCTGCACCGCGGCATGTGGGATCTTCCCAGATCAGGGCTCGAACCCATGTCCCCTGCATTGGCAGGCGGATTCTTAACCACTGCGCCACCAGGGAAGTCCCATGTTGTATTCATTTTTGAATCCACCCCCTACTGTACCTTCTCCAACTGGTTAAGTGAATTTTCAAATAAATAGATTTATCATTCCTATATCTGAGGACAAGTCTATTATGAGTATTCCCTCCAACACACGCTGAACTTTAAATACTAAATTACTATTAACTGGACACATTTTTTGCTGCCTTGGGAAATCATAACTGTTTATTTTTATAACATAATGATTCTGAAATATGACAGAATACAAAGCAGTTTGCATTCTCTTGTGGGAAAACAACATAACTCATTTTCAATGTTTCTCATTCTTTCAGTTGTGGACTAGGAAGGATAGTATTAAATGTTTAAGCCTCCCCGCCCCCCAAATAAGGAAACACATTAATATAAGAAGTTTCTATTTTCCAGTAAGTTCTAACAGATGGTTTCCAAACACATACCATAGATTTAAATGCATAATTTCACCCTATAAATATGCTGTAAAACACTAAAAATAGATTATGGCACATATGCCTTATGGGGCAAATGAAATGATAAGAGCAATTCTGCAGTGGAAAGACTTAAAGTTACGAGATAATACTTGTTTACAACTATGTGTCCCTTTCACCAGAATTTGTGGATTAAATGTGACAGCTTTTGACATAGTTATATTCCAAGCATAGTATAAGAGGGAAGGTTTTCCTTTTAACAAATATTTTTGTGACAGTTTAGGGTTTTTGAATTTAAATTTTTTTATATTTATACCTCACTAATAAGAAACCACATTATATTTAAACACTAGGAGAGTTTGTTGCTGTATTACATTATATTAAGTAAAAAATAAAACAAGCTAAAACTTGGCAAAGAGAAATGACAACTATCTGAAGGAATTTTCCTACTTAAGATGGTTTTCTCTGTTGAATTCTCACTTGCAGCAGTCATTTTTGACAATTTCAGATCTTACTTATGATTGCAGTTAAAATATATTGTCTACTACAAAGTGAAAACAAAATAACAAGTGAAGAAATCAATCAGTTATTCTGTATTGTATTTTTATCCTACTTTATAATTTTCAACATAACTGCCTGAAGTTTTAACTTACAGACTAACGTGAGGATGAAATGAGATTGGTAGGCAACATTTGACAAATGAGATTCAGATTATGTGAGATCTGTGTATAACGAAGAACTACTCAAATATCTTTTACATAAAAATCACATAAATGAATAAAAGAAGGTGTGGTACATATATCCAATGAAATATTACTCAGTCATAAAAAAGAATGAAATAATGCCATTTGCAGCTACATGGATGGACCTACAGATTATCATACTAAGTAAGTCAGAGAGAGAATGACAAATACCATACGATATCTCTCATATGTGGAATCTAAAATACGACACAAATGAACTTAGCTACAAAAAAGAAACAGGCTCACAGGCATAGAGAAAAGGCTTGTGGTTGCCAAGGAGGTTGGGCAGGGGAGGAATGGATTGGAAGTTTGGGAGTAGTAGATGAAAACTACTATATAGAGAATGAATAAACAATAAGTTCCTATTATATAGCACAGGCAACTATATTCAATATCCTGTGATAAACCACAAGGGAAAAGAATATAAAAAAGAATATATATATATTATTATATTACATATATTAATATAGAGAATATATATTATATATAATATATAATATAGAATTATAATATATAATAATATATAATATATATTATAATATAGAATTATAATATATATTATAATATAGAATTATAATATAGAATTATATATAATATATATTATATATTCTATATTATATAATATATTATATATTATACTTATTAATATATATATATATTATATATATATAGTATATATATAACTGAATCACTTGGTTGTATACCGGAAGCTAACACAACATTGTACATCTACTATACCTCAATTTAAGAAAAAGATGTAGTGTCTATTGGGTATCTCCAAGATGAAACGAGTTCTGGCGATGGATGGTGGTGACGGCAGCACACTGCGAATGTATTTAATACCCCTGAACTGTACACACAAAACTGTTTAAGATGGTAAACTTTATGTTTGGGTACTTTAACACAATAAAAAAAATTGGGAAAAAAGGTATAGTGTTTTTATAAGCAGGAATAGAGTTCTAAAATCTTAATATCATCCCTCTTAATCTACAAACGACCTTGGAAGACCATGGGAATTGTCCAAGTTCACAGGTAGCCATGTGGTATGTGAATCTAAATCATTTGACTCCTTATTTACCTCTTATCACAGTAATTATAAAACTCATAGGATGTGTTAAGTGATCATCTAGATGACACTCCCTGACCATCAATGCAAGTTTAATGAGCAATAAATGAGCAAGCAGAGAGATAACAGATTTTGCTTGGTGGGGTGACAGGCGGGGTGGAGAAGAAAATTATAAAAAGAGATCACAGGGCTTATAAAAATACTGTCCTTGCCTCTAAGAACTATAAATAAATGCGATATGATTATTTAACTGCAATGGTTTTACGGGAAATCCGAACAAACTTTTTGGCCAAATATAACAAAAAAGTTTTGAGCTACCTCCTAAAATACTTGTGTAGATTTATGCTGGAATTACATTATTTCATTCCCAAATATTTTAATCTCTCCTCTTGCATAAATCTTCAATTCCTCTTGCTACCTCGTACCTGTTTCATCAAATTTGCCTAGCAAAACTCTAACCCTGCTTTAATCCAAGTCTCCACCCACCAACTCCACACCTGCATCCATGCCTCTGACCACGGCTAGATAAAACTCCACTCAGATGATGGGTCTCATTTTAATCTCAAGATGGACAAATGCATGTGAACCTTTAGTGCTGCCTACCAATCACCTGGGCGGCAGGGAGCAGTTCCCTAGTCTATTCACCCTCATGTGCAACTAGACAGCCATTCATACCTTCCCTTTTAACTGAGAAGACATAGGCAAATTGGAAGAGACCTCTTGTAGATGTCCACCAGCACATCTGCCCGCCTGCACCCATGGACTCTGCATTCCCTTGTGTTTCTATGGATGCCCCAAGGATGCATCTAACTAATGCAGAGTGTCCCCCGGTGTGTCAGCTCGCCACTTTCTCATGCCTGCTCAGAAATGATGCTCCACATCGGTCTGCTCCCTTTGGTTCACTGCCATTGGCATACCAGCATGCTATCATTTTTTTTTTTTAAAGAAAGAAAAACACTTTGACTCCATTTCCCCAGCCAGCTACCACCAATTTCTCTGTTGGCCTTCACAGCAAAACTAAGGAGAAAATCCCCACGATCCCGGTCTCTAATTTCTCTCCTCCCATAGTCTTGTGAACCCAGTCTCTGAACACAGTCAGTCACAGCAGAACTGCTCTCATCATGGTCACCAATGACCCTTACATTCCAAGTCTACTGGACGATTCTCAGCTCCCACCTTATCTGACATATAACCTGCAGCATCAGACATGTTTGATCACCCTCTCCATCTTGAAACACGCACTTCACTTGCTTTCCCAACACCATGCCCTTTATTTCCCTTCTGACGCCGGGGCTATATATAGCTCGGGCTCCTTCACCAGCTCCTCGTCTTTCCAATCTGTTGGGTTGCTCTTGACCTTTTCTCTTCTCCATCCTCTTGGTAACCTCATCCATCTCTATTCTCAGGACTCTCAGATTTCTATCTCCAAACCCAATCTCTCCCCTGATCCTTAAATCCAACTGCCCACTCAGCATACCTGCTTAAATACCTAACAGATACCCCAACCTTAACAACTCCATAAAAAAGAAATACTTCTTCCTTCTAAATCTGTGGCAGCCTTCCCCACCTCAATCAATCGTAACTCCATTCTTCCGGTGGTTGCAGCACAAGCCTTGGAGTCACCATCTTCTCTCCTGCACCCCACGTCAACAAAACCAATCAACTCTACCATCAAAACAGATCCAGAATTTGGTGACTTCTAACCATCTCCATCACTACCACCGTGTCCAGGTGATCATTCAATGAATTACGGCAATAGTGTCCTAACAGGTTTCCACACCTTTGCCCTTGTCCCCTAGAATCAGCAACAGCTAGAGTCATCCTGTGACACCTGAAACAAGTGTCATTCATTTGTTCAGAAGTTTCTAATATTTTCCTACCTTGCCTGAATAACAGCCCAACTCCTACTAATGGCTAACAAGAGCCTTCATGATAAGGCCCCTCACTTAGTCTGTGCCAGCCAAGTTGGCTTCCATGATGATTCTGGAATGTGCCAAGTCACTCCTGCCCAGGGCTTTTGTACCTGCCTGGAGTACTCTTCCCCTGAGGCTGCATAACTGTCTCCTTTACCTCCTTTGGAAAGTTGCTCAAATGTCAACTTCTAGGTAAGGCTGCTACTGATCACACTTTCTAAAGCAGTACATCTGCACACATGTGCGCACACACTCAGCAAACCCTAGATTTTTTTTTTTTGCTTTAATTTTTGATAATACTTATCACCTTTAATTTTTTTGGATAATACTTATCACCTTTAATTTTTCATTTTGCTTGTTCCTTCGCAGTGTATTGAGACAGCTTTCAGTTGGTCATGAAAGCTAATTCTTAAATCTTCAGGAATTTGGCCAGTTGGTTGATATACGACAGCTACTATTAAAAATTACTTTCTATAAACTTACAACTAATTAATTGTATTTAAAAAGGTAATAAATACTCAAAACTCATCATTTTCTAATTATTTTACTACCATTTCCTCTATGTTCTTTAGGTGGAAGTATTGCATAACTGCAGGCTACTTTAGCACCTTTTCCCAACTGACATTCAGTAACATCACATTTGCTGCTTGAAATCAGCTATGGTGGGAGTATTTACACCACAGAAATCAACAAACACTAAAAATCAGGCCTTTCTTCACCCCAGAGAGCCAGCTGTTAAACACCTAGTACAGTGCCTGGAACACAGTAGGCACTAAAATACTGAAGGGATGAGAGAAAGAATTTCCCTGAAAGTCACTTGCAAAAGTATAAAGAAGAAGAAAGAAATCACAAAACTATAATGTACTTTCATTTGACAAGTCGTATACAGTTTTATATGTACTCTATTAAATAATGTCCCATTAATTCATATAAATGTCTCATAAAACAATGATTCAACTTAGCTACAGCTGGCATTTTTCCAGACTTTTAAAATTAATACATTCTTGCCTCAGAGTTTTGTTTAGCTTGCATTTCAGCAAATTTATAAAGCCTTTTTTCCTGAAAAAAGAAAGCATATGTTTTTAAAGATATGTAACAGTTCAGAAAAATTTTTTTTTACTGTCGGAATGATTCACCTTTGAGCTACTGGAAGCTGTAAGCACAGACAATAAATGCATCATTAACTCAGAACAAATAAAACTAACAGTTTTCAAAGGCAAAAAATAGTAAATGGTCCTTTTAATTACTTATTTAAATGACCCAGGACTCTCTTTTATTACCAACTGCAAGAAATACGCCATACCAAAATAAGATAAAATATGATGGATTATTTACCAGGGAAAGGAAACATTTCAGTCTTTAGAAAGTCCTTGGGCTACAGTCCAATAACATTTATCTTGTGAGTAGTAAGCAGATTTATTACGATCCATTAAAACAAACTGTATAAAACATGATCACTTTTTTTTGTGTGTGTGGGGGGTACATGGGCCTCTCACTGTTGTGGCCTCTCCCCTTGCAGAGCACAGGCTCCGGCCGCGCAGGCTCAGCGGCCATAGCTCACGGGCCCAGCCGCTCCGCGGCATGTGGGATCTTCCCAGACCGGGACACGAACCCGTGTCCCCTGCATCAGCAGGCGGACTCTTAACCACTGCGCCACCAGGGAAGCCCCAAAACATGATCATTTTTAACGTACTTAGTCCTGAAGAACTTCAAATCTGCAACAGGTCCATTTCACTCAGGGCAAGCTTTGAAATACAAAAATATTTTTAAACCATCCAACTTGTTATATTTGTGAGAAAATTGACCTGGTGGACAACAATAATAAGGGAGACACAAGAGGGAAGAGATATGGGAACATATGTACATGTATAACTGATTCACTTGGTTATAAAGCAGAAACTAACACACCATCGTAAAGCAATTATACTCCAATAAAGATGTAAAGAAAAAAAAATACACTTGGGTATGGTCCCTACTAGATTTTGTATTGATTAAAAAAACTTTAAATTCACGTTTTGTAAATTAAAAAGAACAAAACGCTGTTATTGTAAATCTAGCTAAAAGTTAAAATCCTTTTAAATCTGAGGACAAACCTTGGGGAAAATTGTTATTGGCCCCGTTTTCTAAATGAAAGAAAAGTGAACTTAAATGGCTTAGCCAGGACTACACAGTTAGTAAGGTGCGAAAATGGGGCTCCGTGTTGGCCCTGAATTCTTTGCTCTTTCTATTATGCTATGCCGAGTTTTCAGCTGTTCTTCATATTCCAGTTTTTAAAGTTTATATGCTTTGAGCTTACCTACCGAAGCCTGGCCTTCCCCTTCTCCTGTGTATTCTGTCTCGCAAAATGGTAAACATACCCCCAGGCAAAGCAATTTTCTTGCTAAGCTCAATGGCAAAAACTCAGATCCTGAAATCCTATGGCAAGCCTTTCTTGCTAGCACACACTTGCAGGTTTTATGGAAATGGCTGATACATCTCTTCTAGGAGGTGATGGAAGGGTCTCATTTACAGAAGCTGCAAATATGGCAACTTCTATTTGAAAGAGGTGTATTTTGTCATAAGAGCAGGTGCATGGCATCGCAGTTCCAAACCTGGCTCAGGAACCAAACTCTCCTAAGAGCAACTAAGAGTGGATTCAGTTAAAAGCAACAACTGAAGGACCATGAGGGGAAAAGATCTTCAAAAGTAATCTGATCACACAGTTTGAGGTGGAAAGGAAAGAGCAAGTGTGCCATGAGGGAGACTGAAGCACCCACCTTGCTACCACGCGTCACCAGAAATCAACAAACAACACAGTTTCAGATGCAAGTGCCCTGTTTTTAGCACGGTATTACACTTGGCCATTTTTTAGTTCTGTGAAAAATATTATCATTCTTCCAGATAGATAACCATGCTTCAAATATAAGACCTCTTTACATTTAAGAGCTTTCTTTAGTATCAGTCACGGAAAAGGTGTTGTGAGTTTACTATGTACATAGTTATATATATTTTTTCCCATAAATGGCCTAATTGGTATAAAACAATATTTTACATCTATATTTACAATGGACACAGTAATGACACTTCAGTACCTAAAAGCCTTCATTCAATACGGTATTTTAATAAAACACTATAAGACTACCTGCCTGTCCACATATTTTAAACATGATCTTGATGTTATCAATAATCACTTGCAAACAGTTTTGTAATTTCCTAGAAAGGATAGTTCATTTTAGAAGTAAATAATGTTCACATTGGTTTTGAAGTGAAAACTAAGTTTCTGACTTCCTAATAATCCAGAAGATTCTAAAAGAAAAATTAAAATCCAAAGTCTTCCATTACCACTCATTTGTAAAAACAATTACAAATTATATACCTGTTTCTGATACCAAAATAAATTACAATATTCTCATAACTAAGGAAACATACATCCAATAATGACACAGAACCTTCAGTGAACACAGTAAACAATTTGAGTGTTTTATACAATGAAAATGATGTAAAATCTCTATTATGTAAAATTCTAACACTGAAAACAGTATTCTCCAAATATTATAATAGTAAATGACAATTATGTACTTTTAATGTGTAAAACTCTTGATTATCTATAACTTAGACAAGTGAAAGTTTTAAATAACCAATGTTTTGACAGGATCAAAGTTGCTATGAGAATTTATTTTTACAAAATGGCTTTGGCAGTATGTCATGGGACCAGAATAGTTAGGGCCAGCACTTGATTCCCTCCTACATCATGGCTCACTCTTCAGTCACTTTGATCAGCCAGTTACTCACAAAGCCCAACAGGGTCTTCCCAGGGTTGGCTGTGCCCAGTCACGTCCATATTTACTCCGTGGCAAACCATGGCCGTTCTGGGTGGTTCGGAGCTGACATGGTGCCCGAGCCCACCTGTCATGCAAAATGACCTGCAGTGTCACCTCTGAGCTACCACGTTTGGGTGTTAGTATTCCCGACTATCCAACACCTAAATACAACTTGAGCAAGATAAAAATAAACTCTTCTGGAAAACTCTGAACCCCTTACTATCTAACTAGTAAGTAATGTTTCTTCACAACGATGCTAAAAGTTTTAGGCTGCAAGATCCCACAACACCTTCTGAGTATTTTCTCTTGGTGTAGCTTCTTATAGGGATCTTTTGCTTTCATACGAAAATTAATGCTGATAGTAATGTAAGTTGTACTACATTTATAAAGACAGTTTTATGACATATACTTTCAGAAATCCTCGCTCCTTCATCTGACAAGCCCCCTTTTATGAATTCATGTTAAAGTGTCAGAATTCAGGTAGAGATTTAAGTACAAATGTGCACTTTCCACGAGTTATATGAGGAAAAAACCAAATGTGAACTTGAATGGTCAAAAAGAGAAAACTTAAGCACATTATGATACAGGATAAAGGCTACAATAGGCTTTTTCAAGCATTAAAAATATTTTCCATATTGAAAATGCTTATGATGTGCTAACGGAAAAAAGAAGGTGATTGTAATATAAAACACGATCACAATTATATTCAATATATTTGACTCAGTGCACACAAAACACACACACACAGGGCTTCCCTGGTGGCGCAGTGGTTGAGAGTCCACCTGCTGATGCAGGGGACGTGGGTTCGTGCCCTGGTCTGGGAAGATCCCACATGCCGCGGAGCGGCTGGGCCCGTGAGCCATGGCCGCTGAGCCTGCTCGTCCGGAGCCTATGCTCCGCAATGGGAGAGGCCACAACAGTGAGAGGCCCGCGTACCGCAAAAAAAAAAAAAAAAAAAAAAAAAAAACACACACACACACACACAGAAGACTGGAAGGAATCTGTGAAATATTTATAGTGGTTGTTTCTGGTGTGGCTGAATAATATTGGTTTGCTTAATCTTTATTTATATATATAATGAGGGAGTTATTTACAACAATTTTTAAAAACTATATTTATAAATTTATAGTGAACTTCTGTTATGTGTATTTCCTCTTTAAATGGGGATATTATTTACCTTCTGGGAACTACAACCCATGTAAATGTAGCTTTAATTTGCTGTACACAAATTTCTGTAAGGCGCTGACTTAATAACACAAGTGCCAATTCTTATGAAATATGAGAGAAAAATATGATCTTGCACATTTTTACACAAAGGATAGAATGGAGAAATTGGCATAAGTTAACATATAACTTGTTAATTAGAATTTTTGAGAAATAAAAATCAATAGGTATTTCTGAAATTCTCTCTTTTCGATTTAAGAAGGAAAATTTTATAATTAGCCAAAATTATGCTTAGAATTACATGGGTTTTTTAATTTACTGATGTGACTCCAATTTGACATTATATTTATACTTCATGTTACTTTAGGAAAATGTGCAATTTGGGGCCCAACACCCCACTTAAAAATCAAATGTTCTCTACTAGTATTTTTAAAAGGAATATCATACTCTTATGGACACTTAGGAATTTACTGACCTAAGACATTCGAAATTCAATACATATATTAGAAAGATTTTCATAGAAGATAGTTATCTGAATGGAAAAAAGAGTACTTCAAAATTTTCCAGTTATAAAAACTGAAACAGTATCATCTTATTAGCTTTCTTCATAACTGCAGCAGCCCAACCAAATATAACTAAACCAGGTTGCTTTGTACCTATTTTGAGTAACTCATAAAAAGTTTACAAGCTACATGAAAGAAAATATAACTGGTGTGGTTATAATAAAGTTGAAGAGAGGGAGCATGGGGATTTAAAGATGATAAACATAGAAACAAGCCAAAAAAAAAATCATCTCAAAGAGGAGGGTATTTAGTTTTAATTTGCCTTGAAATATACATCACAAATCATTTCAGCATTATTTTAAATATATGAACAAATGAAGGAGAAGTGTTATGGTAATAAATGGGAACTGATGGATCTACAGTCAAAGTAAAAAAAAACCCTGAAACTATATCTATCTCATATTTTAAAAAAGTCTTCAATCCCAAGGTTTTTCTAAATGTGATATAATTTTTAAATGTCTGCATTTGTTTCCAATTCACAAATTACTCATTTCCAACCTCTACATAGTTCTAACAAAAACAAACATAAATCTCAGGGAGAACAACAACCAGCTGGTGAGACCAGCATCTATGTAACAATCCCTTTATCCTCCTATATGCTCCATTATTAACCAGGGAAGACAGCATAACTCTAAGAGGGATTAGCTATCTTTAATTGATAGCTATGTGCCTTAAGTACTAGAGAAGTCTCTCTTTTTAAAAACTGTTACAGGCTGGTCAATTATAGAAATAAAGACACAGCAAAATATCTGTGACAAAAGCCAAAGAGTATTTCAGAAGTTAACATGGGTATGAGAGAGAAAACCAGTATCACACTTCAGGATCAATGATTACAATGACTTAGTGATCAATGACAATGATTACAGATTACTGGATCATTTGTATAAGCATACATTTACCAAAATGATTCTCTAAAACAAGCATCACAAGGTCTGCTGCTGTGACAAAGCAAGGAGAATGGGGGGAGGGGTGTGCATCCCTGGGGAGGGGGTACCATAATGAATACATTTCTTCACACCCAAATCTCTCAGCTCTGCTACCAAACAGCTTTGTAACCCTGAGCAAGACATCTTGCATCTTGGTATCCTTATCTGTGAATGATGTCCTTCCTATATTACTACATACTATGAGTCATCAAAATTACAGGAGGCGGGAGAAAAATAAGCAGAGTGAAGTTGCAAAGCAGCCTCTGTGTGCATGTGTCTTAACGTCTCTCTTTTCTCTCTCTACTACACTGTCCCTATTGTTTGCCTTCTCTATAATAGCAGAGATGTTACAACACGTAAGTGTGCTATAGATCCCTGAGAAAGACATGACTGGACTTATGGCTAGCAGGAAGTTGTGACATGTAAAGTGCAGTAACTCTGCGTGAAATATGGGTATTCTCTCTCACGGTAGTACAGGGGGCTGTTTCACACAGCTGCTTGTCATCCACCAAGTGTGCTACAGCATAAAAGGGGTAAGATCAAATCAGATCTAAACAACCGATAATTTATTCACCAGGGAGAGAGAAACCAGAATTTCCCTGCTGCCATTAAGTAAGCAACGCAGTAGCAAATTGTTTCCCCAATGACTGTCAACAAAACTAAATACTTCCCCTACCCGTGTAATAATCAGAGCAAGCAACTGATCTCCTTGAATATATTCAAAAGTAGATCCTTGGGCTTCCCTGGTGGCGCAGTGGTTGAGAGTCCGCCTGCCGATGCAGGGGACACGGGTTCGTGCCCCGGTCTGGCAAGATCCCACATGCCGCAGAGCGGCTGGGCCCATGAGCCGTGAGCCTGCGCGTCCGGAGCCTGTGCTCCGCAATGGGAGAGGCCACAACAGTGAGAGGCCCGCGTACCGCCAAAAAAAAAAAAAAAAAAAAAAAAGTAGATACTTAAAATATAAGATATCTAAGATCTTGTTTTGTCTGTTAAGTAGGAGATATAATTACATGTGTGTGTGCTACATTAGCTGCATTTGTCCAGATTCTGTAAGTTTTGGCTTTACTTTCTTTTGTTCCATGAAACATAACACTATTAACAAGTTTATGGATGAATTAAGTTTGATCCCCCAAAATACACTGCTCTCTAATTTACAGTTAAGGTTAGATGTAAACTCCAACCAGCAAGATCACTGGACCCAGACTGTGATAAGAACTGTAGATGTTTCATTTCTAAAATATGTATTTTTCAAAGCATCTTTATAAGTCTTATGTAAAGCTCAAGCTTGCCAGTGTTAGGATTCCGAAATGAAAAAGTTCTTTAGGGAAAAGAACTAAAGAGAAGTTTACACATAGCTAAAATTGGTCCAGGCAAAGGTTTTATTATTATCCATTATTTTTACTGTCTTAACATGCAAGCTGTCAATCTCTGACAGACTTGAGCTTCTCAGGTTTTTTTCTTTAGGGCTTGAAGGATTTTGACACCAACTGTTTCTGTAACACACAGGTTTAAACAATACATTTAGAACAAGGACTGATAAACAACTTCTGTGACAGTGAAGCTTCACCACCACTAACAATGTTTACCTTTCATGAAGGGAGCTTGTGCCACACTGCTAAGAAATCCCACTGTCTAATGCTTACAACTAAATGTAAATATTTAAAAATTTATTCTAAAAGAATATCTGCTTCAGGGACTTCCCTGGTGGTGCAGTGGTTAAGAATCCGCCTGCCAACGCAGGGGACGTGGGTTCAAGCCCTGGTCCGGGAAGAGCCTACACACCACGGAGCAACTAAGCCTGTGCACCACAACTACTGAGCCTGAGCCCTAGAGCCCGTGAGCCACAACTACTGAAGCCCGCGCCCATGCTCCGCAACAAGAGAAGCCGCCGCAATGAGAAGCCCATGCACCGCAACAAAGAGTAGCCCCCGCTCGCTGCAACTAGAGAAAGCCCGCACGCAGCAACGAAGACCCAACACAGCCAAAAATAAATAAACAAATAAATAAATCAATGAAAAAGAAAAAGAATATCTGCTTTGTAAATCAATACAAAGGCAAAAATGATCAGAAGATATAAAAGCTCAGTAATACTACCAAGAATACATTATATTTATAAAACATAACTTAAATGGGTCTAAAATCCTATTTTAAATACTTCTTTACAGATACACCATGTGAGATAAGTCTATAGTTGAGTAAGAATTATTTTTGTCTGATAATCCCAGTTCTAGACTTTCAGGCCTACATAAGGAGAGGCTACATAATGGGAAGAAATTAAAATTAAACTGGCAAAAGATGACAGTGGGGTTAGGGCAGTGATCTTCAACAATCAGAGTCGCTCAAAAGGAACACAAATAAAAATACCAAATTCCCTCAATTCTAAGTCATGATGAATGGTAAGATGCAACATTCATTTATCTGGAAAGAAACCTATACAACATGTTTTTGCTGATTTTAAGAAACATCTCAACTTCTGGAAGTTCAAAAGGGGATGGGAGAAAAAGTACATTTGAAAAATTAAGGATACGGAGCTAACTTAGTTGAGAATATGTGAATCTTCAAATTCAAGGTCAACCATGTAGAGCCCCAATCTAAAAAAACACTCTAATCATGGCCATTCCTATGTATTCTTCAAGCTCACCCCAGGGGTCCCTTAGAGGATCCTGGGGATACTGCTGTGGCAAAAACATGTCTACCATTTGGGGCACCTCTACACACACTATAACGATGGTTTCCGGAACGCCTACTCTTCCTCCTAGTCAGCGATCAGCTGATGCATCAGTCAGCGCACTGGAGCTCCCAAGGTCCCTTCCTGTGACATCCTCCTGATGATTTTACCGAAGTGAGGAGAAAGAGTTATGGGGCGAGAGTGGCTATGCTTGGTCAATGGGACAAGGTGGGTGTGCTCTGTTACAGAAGTCAAATGAAACCTGTTGTTTTTGCTAGTGTTGGGCATCTTAGTATTATCTCTTGGTAATGGAATGAAATTGTATGGTCTCATCCAGACTTAACTTGCTGGACTTCGCTTTGTTCTCTCCGTTTCCTCACATATACACTCTTACCTGCTGGCAGCTACACAGCTTAGCCAGACAGACGCATGGGAGCCCACCCATTACCGGCAAAGTATTTTCACAGCCCGAGCCCCTACAGCCTCTTCCTTCCTGTGGGGGGATTTCGGTCTCTGCGGTTGTGCTTTCTTGCCTCAATCCCATGCCCCAGCTTATCCTTTTTTCAGAGGCAACAGTGGGGCCCATCGACTACGGGTATTTACTTCAACGCTGGCTTCCTGCCAGGGCTCTGCCCCTTGTACCCAGGGCTGCATTGGCTGCAGAAAGGACTGGAGGGATGAGGGAAGAAGTGGCAGCGGCTGCAACAGGAACAAATTGTCCCACTTCCCTTTTTTGCCTTTAACAACGTAAGCCTGCACAGGGCAGCGGCAAGTGGCAGATGGAAGGTTGCTGCGCCCACTGTAAAACAGGGGAGGCGAAATTAAAGGAAGAGGCATCAGTGTGGGGAGGAAGGTGTGGCTAAGGGAAACAGAAGCATCCCTGGGGCACAAAACACACCTCCCCACCTGAACCCTATGCAGATTCTCCTTCTTGCAAGGTGGACACATATACCCAAAGGGAGAAAAGATACGAAGCCAACGCCATGCCTTGAAAGTAGGTCCTAGCATCTTCCTCGGTCATCTTCTGCCACAGAAACAGAAACAATGGCCAATTTTGAACAATGTAAAGGGAACGAGAGTAGACCACCCCCTCCCCCAAAAAAGAGAGTGAATGAAAGAAATAAGCCTTCTCCCCAGTAAAAGCAAACAAGCTTTTTGTTCTCAATTTTCAGGAGTTCTCCACCCGGTCAATCCAGATTCTTAAATTTGTATCCTTTAGTCTGAACAGTAAAAAGAGTGTTGTTAACACAGAACTATATTCAATTCTTAACTAACAAAGGGAAGAAACTAACAACAGGTTCACTATCACCAAAGAGCCAGGCCCTGGGCTGGCTCCAAGTATTTATCCAAGGCCTCATGATTCATAAATGGTGGAGTGCAAATTCTAACCCTGGGTTTTCTGATTCCACATGAATTCTCAGTTATTTCAGAATCTAACTGTAGTGCACAATCTCAACCAGTCTCTGACCGAGCTTCTGCAAGATTTCTTTTTTTTTTTTTTTAAATGGTACGCAGGCCTCTCACTGTTGTGGCCTCTCCTATTGTGGAGCACAGGCTCCGGACGCGCAGGCTCAGCGGCCATGGCTCACGGGCCCAGCCGCTCCACGGCATGTGGGATCTTCCCGGACCGGGGCACGAACCCGTGTCCCCTGCATCGGCAGGCGGACTCTCAACCACTGTGCCACCAGGGAAGCCCTCTGCCAAATTTCTTGATGATACGACCCGTTTTTCTGTTCTTCCCTGTCATCCTCTACACCTGTAGAAATTGTAAACCTCTAAATTCGTGAGACACTATATACAACAGGATGATGGGATAAAGGTCTAAATTGTGAACACCTTCAGGGGCCTGGTGACCAGTCACACAAATTGGGTCCCTGGGCTGAAGAATGACACTCCAGGGTGTATAGAACCTTTGGTGAGTGGAGGGGCACCAGCCTCATGTCCCCTCAACATCCATGGGCACAGATCTACAGAACCTTTCCATTGCAAGAACTCTTACATGTCATATATTTACCCCTTTCTCTTTTTTCACACTTCTTTCTTTTCTGTTCTGCCTCCCCACTGATGTAATATGATTCAGTCTTAGCACTGTACTACAGAAAATGAATATATCAATATATATGTATACAAACACATGTGCATACAGATGTATATACATACACGTGTGTATGTTCTATATCAGCTATTTTTCAATGCACTTAAGCCCCAACTCCTAAGTTTATAAGAATCATCTAAAATGGGACATCTTCATTCTCCAAGTTATTAAAAGAACAAGGAGGAGGTCTTTCATTGACACTGCTTACAGATTCTACACTTTTTTGGTTCTTTCTTCTAAAACTTCAAGTCCTTTTCTTCCACAATACCAATTTGATATAACAAGAGATTTCTCTGTTAGATGGCAATCCTTTTAAGTAAAAAAGAAGAAGGTAGAAAGACAACTTCCATTTGCTGAACACCCTCCTTGTACCAGGTGGCACACTAGTAGATTTACATATACAACTGCCTCAAGCAACTCTGGGAGAAACTACAAAAGTTTCTAGGACCTTCTACATTTTACAGGTAAGGAAACAGAGGTTGAGAAAGCTTAAGGAACTTGCCCAAGGTGGTGGAGACTGGGGTTGAATTCTGACAAATTCTAAACTCAACAATTCATTCAAATAAAACTACTGAGTGATTCTTCTATGAACTTGAATCTGTTAACCAGAAAAAGTTTTATTTAACTGTTAGTAAAACTTGAAACCTAAGTCACAGATTGGTGCTGAATGGCTTTTCACTCTGTGATCACCTACGACTACCTTTACATACCTGGCCATTGATCACCTCTTACCTATTTTTGACTATCCAAGGAGACTGTGGTTCCAACAATGTAAATATTTCTACAATACCGATTTGAGGGCAAGTTTAAAAATTGGGTGATTGAGTTGAAAATTCAACTGTGACTTTCAAAGGTTAACCTCTCAGTAGCTAGAAAACATTTTGGTGTTAATGGAAGTGGAAAAAATTAGTATGTCTCTGAGCACCTACGTGTGCCTTTCGTCTTCATAAAACTCAGCAAATATTAGCTCATTAATCCTAGTGAAAGGCCCACAATATGCATTAAGGTCAGATTCATTCTCAATAGGCATTTATAAACTAGACAAGTTGTGGTTTCGAAATTTATGAGGTCTTCAGCTCAGAAACATTATGAAATACAGCCTTATATTCACAACTGGCCCATCTAAATCCTGATAAAATAACAAGCTTCATTGACTTATAACCCAGTGTTTCACAGAGATTCCACTGGGCTATCCCTCGCCTCTGCTCTCATGGCATCCCAGAAAATAACTCCCGTGTCACAAGCAGAGGTGACCCAACTTAGACACCCAATCACTCTTCATTGCATATAATCTTTTTGTGCCTTGTTAATAGTATTTTTCTTCCTCTGATTCTGGCAATTAAAGATTGAAGAATAAGCCACACACATTTTTTCCTTTTTAAACTCCAACCTTTAGGTATACGTGCACCCTCATGATAGTGATAAATACCCAGACACTCCTATTCTCCTTTTTGACTTTATTTTCAAAAGTTCACTCATAGTATATAAATGAGATACATACATTCTCCAAAACTGGTCAACAGAAGTAGATCTAACCTTTGGCATTCATAAGGTTTGTCAAAAGGTGCAAAGGAAAAAAAAATAGGTCATTCTGCTACAGAAAAAGTTATACCTAGAAGTCTCTGGAATTTTTTTCTTACAAGAAAAAAGATGGGTTAAAAACAGCAACAAATGACTGTCAAAAAAGATTGTCCCAAACATGGAAAGAATCAGTTGAATAGGGTTTAAAATCTCTTCAGCCAACTACACACATCAACCTAAGGGGGCAGCATAGAGGTGACGGCATCTTTCAAGTGGAAACATGACATTTAAGGTCCAAAGTCAGCACAGGAACTCTACTCAATGCTCTGTGGTGGCTTAAATGGGAAGGAAATCCAGAAACGAGGGGATATATGTATGCATGTAGCTGATTCACTTCACTGTACAGTAGAAACTAGCACAACACTGTAAAGCAGCTATACCCCAATTAAAAAAAAAAAGGGTCCAAGGTAACTCTCCTCATTCAAAAACTCAATACGTGACAATTAGAAATCATTTCACTCTCAAAGGTACGTTCAGGATGAATGTTACATAAACGACATTTCTACAAGGTTTCTAAGCAATAGTTTAAACCTAAGTTAAGCAAAAATTCTACGAATCCAATGAAAAATTGCTTTTATCATAAATATACAGAGATACACTTTGATGTCAGAAACAAAAGAAAGTAGGTTCTTAATAGAAGAGGAGTAGTGAGCTGCAAAGAGATATAGTAACATCTCTGTATTAGATATATAGTAACATCTATATTTTAGATATACTTGCACCTATATTTTAGATATAAAAATATCTATATATGTTGATCTTCCATATCCAGGTGAACAAAGGGTGTGAGAATATGAAACACGGCATTTCACAGAGGACATCTGACCTTGTCACACATAAAATACCACCTTTTATTACTAAGTAATAAGCTCAACTGTCAACTCTCTCCTTGGGGCTCAGCCATTCTTCCTCATAGCTCCATTCCATGAGGTTAGAGAGCTGGGGTAAAAATACCTGCTTTCACACATTAGTTGTTTTAAAAAAAAAAAAAACAAACCGGAAAGCTTGATGATTTATTAAGAGTATCAGAGAAAATTTAGGAGAATTGTTCTATGAACTGTGGGCTAGAAAGGACTTTCCAGATCTGTTACTAAAACCAGGAATCATAAAGGTTGACAGCTATTAATACTTCAGGAAGAAAAAAAACACTTTAAAAATATTGACAATTTACAATCTTGAGAATGGTATAAATGCAACATATTGTGATAATTAAATTACAAGCTCTTTCAAATCAGGTTGAACAAGAAATCCAAAAGGTTAAAAACTATAAAAAGAAATAAATGTCATGGTGGTGATTACACATGTCTATGAACATACTAAAAAACACTGAAGTGTACACTTTAAAAAGGTAAATTGTATGATATGGAGACTAGACCTCAACAAAACTCAAGAGGAAGGGAAGAAGGAAGGAAAGAAAGAAAGAAGGAAGGAAGGGAGGGATAGAGAGAGGGAGGGGGGAGGGGGAAAGATATTCTATAAATCTATGCAAGTAGGTCATCATGGCAAGAAAAAACTGCAAATAAAAATAATCATTTTTTTTTTTTGCCCAGGATTCCAATATTTATAACACTTGCTGCCACTGGTAAAGTAAATCAATTCAATCTTTTAAGAGGCCATTTAAAAAATGCTTTACTATTTAAACCATTATAACCTTTGAAGCAGAATTCCACTGGATTCCATTCTTTTTTCTTAACACAGGCGATAGCTATATGAATATACACACCTTCCCATTTATCAAGTTTGGAAGACTATACGCAAATATTTGTTAGCAGTAGTTATCGCTGAGAGGTTTGTTTGCTTTGTTGATTTTTGTCAAAATGTCCTGTATTAAAATGGTTAGCAGGCTGTCCTCAGTATGCTAATGTCTGTGGCATTCTACCTGAGTCAAAACGTCACATGTCTACAGCAAGATGAGGGTAATGTTGCCATTGGACCTTATAGCCTTGCTTCTCACATGGGGCTGCCGGTATCCCAAAATGAAACATTATAGAGATGGTCATGGCACACGATGGTGTGTCTTCATGGGACATCAATTTTATTCTATTTTAGAGAAAGTTTTAATTCTTTTCCAAATTAAGGTTTTTTTGCATGTGGGTTTTTTTTTTAGGGTTTTCTTCTTGGCATTTTGTTTTTGTCTTGTTTTCTATACATAAGTGTACAACTGAAATTGACAGAAATTTACTTTTCTGTATTACTTAATTTTGTGTCTTTTTTTTTTTTTTTTTTTTGCAGTACGCGGGCCTCTCACTGTTGTGGCCTCTCCTGTTGCGGAGCACAGGCTCCGGACACGCAGGCCCAGCGGCCATGGCTCACGGGCCCAGCTGCTCCGCGGCATGTGGGATCTTCCCGGACCGGGGCACGAACTCGTGTCCCCTGCATCAGCAGGTGGACTCTCAACCACTGTGCCACCAGGGAAGCCCTGTGTCTTTTTTCATAAAAAATAAACCTCAGGGTTAAAAAAAAAAACATTATATGCTATAGACAACCACAAAAGTTGGCATTTTGTATCATCAATGGATATCTGATATCTGGTCTCCTGTCTTAGTAAAATAACTCTGATTTTAGGCCGGGCGCACTGTTGCCTACCCAAAAGACTAGACTTTCCAGTCTCCTCTGCAGCTGGATTGTGACCATGTGACTAAGCTGTAGCCAATGAGATACAAGCCGAACTATTCATGAAACTTCTAGAACGTCTCTTTAAAAATCTCCCTAGAGGGCTTCCCTGGTGGCGCAGTGGTTGAGAGTCCGCCTGCTGATGCAGGGGACACGGGTTCGTGCCCTGGTCCAGGAAGATCCCACATGCTGCGGAGTGGCTGGGCCCGTTAGCCATGGCCACTGAGCCTGCGCGTCCGGAGCCTGTGCTCCACAACGGGAGAGGCCCACGTACCCCCCAAAAAAAAAAAAAATCTCCCTAGAGACAGAATGGAGAGTTGGGAGGACCATGAGTCTCTGATGAGTAAGTAGCACCACCGTGATCACTCCCGACGGCCACATCCTAGATTCTTTTACATGAAAGAACCTTATTTTTTTCAAAGATTTTTTTGATGTGTACCATTTTTAAAGTCTTTATTGAATTTGTTACAATATTGCTTCTGTTTTATGTTTTGTTTTTTTTGGCCGCGAGGCACGTAGGATCTTAGCTCCCCGACCAGGGGGAGAATCGTCACCCCCTGCATTATTGGAAGGTGAAGTCTTAACCACTGGACCGCCAGGGAAGTCCTGAAAGAAACCTTATTTAAACCACTGTTTTTGTGTGTGTACCTAAACCTAGCCCCAGGTGATATAAAATCAGGACAAACAAGGCAGTATTAGTGTAAAAGTTGTTTCACAGTGAAACAGGTATATTTTTGCTACAGGAACAGACTGTGCCCGGGACCCTGCCCACTGGAGCACTCCTAGTCCAAAGGAATCAAAAAGCTGGAAGTAGCGATTTCAAAACTGGTCCTAAGATGCCCACACAGCTAACTTTCTTTGAAACTAGCTTTGAAAAACTGACTAAAAACCAGTGTTTGGCTTCTATTTTTTATTGTACACTTTAAAAATCAAAATAATTTAAAATATATTTTCAGCTGAGACCATGTCTTGATAATTAGAAAACAGAAATTGTGAAGTGGAAACAAGAAAGAATACACAGAATAGAAAGCTGTATTTGCAAAACCTGGAAGTCATGAAATGCCGTAATTGGCCTGAGCACAATGATGCCATACAAGCCTTCAGGAAAATGATGAAGAATATTAGGAACATTTATGGCTACAATGAGAGAGGTCTTTTGATTTAGAAAAAGCACAAAGCACATAAAAAATGTGCTTAAAGCATCCTTCAAGGATAGTAACAGAATGGACCTAAAGGGAGAATAGCACAAAATAGAAACTTTAGAAGCTTTGGCACTGATGTGACCCTAATTTGTTTTAGATGACAAAGAACAGGGGCAACCAACCTAAAAGGGGGAAGAAGCGTCCTTGGTTATCCAACAGATAATTGTAAAACAGTCTTGAACTGGTGTCTTCGTTGGCTAGGGCTGCCATAACAAATACCATGAACTGGGCTGGCTTAAACAACAGAAGTTTACCGTCTCACAGTTCTGGAGGATATAAGTCCAAGACCAAGGTTTTCTCAGGGCTGGCTCCTTCCCAGGGCCGTGGAAGGGAATGGGTCCCAGCCTCTGCCCTGGCTGCTGGTGGTTTACTCGTCATCTTTGGCATTCTTGGCTTTTGCTGCCTCACTTCAATTTCCGCCTCCATCCTCACATGTTCTCCTTTGAGTGTCCGTGTCCTAATTTCCCCATTGTATAAGGACACCAGTCATACTGGGTTAGGGGCCTACCCTGCTCCATTTTAACAAATTACATCTGTGGTGACTATTTCCATGTCAAGTCACATTCTGAGGCACTGAGGGGTTAAGGCTTCAACATGTGGGTTTTGGCAGGACACAACCTGACATAACAACTGGTAAGACACTAAGGTCCATCTGATGCATTGCCAGGACAGCTGGACGAAAGCAAGCCGGTGCTAACAACTGTGCCGTTTTGAAACACGTTAATGTACAAAGTACTTGAAACATGTTAATGTGAAACACGTTAATGTACAAAGTACTTGATCACGAAATAACTAAAGTAACTAACTAATAAACTGATGTTTAGCTAAATAAAAGCTCTGAGTGACTAGACTAGAGAAGCATCTGTGGAGCTGAGCACAGATGGGGCCACGTCTGAAACAGGCAGGACCACAGGAGTGATCGCCCACAGGGGAGCCACTACTCAGCCTCAACACCACAGCAGTCATTGACTCATCCACCAAGGACCCAGCTTCTCTCAGGTACCTCAGCACGCTCAGCAAGTTACCTTAAGTTGAAAAAATTTATTAAAAGCATTAGAATTGCTTGAATACTCATCATTTTAGAAAAACTTGAAAAGAAGAATGACTTTGAAAGGCCGCTTTACTCACTACATAGCTGTAACCCCCAGAACGTTCTACTCAGTTTTCAAACTCAGCACTGGAAAGCATCTTGGCTCTACAGTATCTAAAAAGTCATAAAAAAATTTTCATAACCAGAAATGCTCCTTCTGAGGATTTAACCTAAGGAAATCATAAATAGCGAAGAAAGTGTATGCACAAAAATGTTCACTGCAGTGTTATTTATAACACTGAAAACATAATGGACAGGGCTTCCCTGGTGGCGCAGTGGTTGAGGGTCCGCCTGCTGATGGCAGGGGACACGGGTTTGTGTCCCGGTCCGGGAGGATCCCACATGCCGTGTAGCGGCTGGGCCCGTGAGCCATGGCCGCTGAGCCTGCGCGTCCGGAGCCTGTGCTCCGCAACGGGAGAGGCCACAGCAGTGAGAGGCCTGCGTACTGCAAACAAACAAACAAACAAACAAACAAAACATAATGGACAACAGTTGTCTGAGACAGGGGAACGGTTAGCAAAGTATAGTACAGCCCAGATACTATACTCTGCAACTATGACTGGGTAACAACATACAAGGGCATCGTATGTCCCTCCGTTGCCTCAGAGCCAGAGGCACATGTTGCTGGCAGACAGTGGGACTCCCTTATGTCTTCTGGAAGCCTGCACTCCTCAGTGGGATTGGACCAAGTGTTCCCGTGGGTGGGAATGGAAGAGAGGACCACGCCTTTGAGAGCTGTGAGGTGAGGGCTGCATAGGAGAGACCTTTGCAAGCCAGGGCAGGCCTCTGGGAGTAGGTGGCCTGCTAGAAGAAATGGTAGTTTTATGGGTCTACTCAGGCAGAGCTCCAAGATCCAGAGGGTGAAGACCTGACAGGATTCCCACGCCCAGTGCAGATGTAGATCAGTTGTTGAAGGAGCATGGTGGCTTGGATGACAGGCATATTAGTGGTGAGGGCATAAGGACTCCTAAGTGGGGGACCTCCACAGTGCTACGCAAGACTCCACGCACACACCACAGGATCTCTGCCAGGACATGGGAGGAGAAAGCTACAGGTGACAAACAGTGTCCCTCTCCCTAACCTGTCAGAGCAGAGTCTACAAAATTTAGAAGAAATTACGTATAAGTCTCTTGCATACCCTAGATTTTAGATTAAGAATCCTATGTGTTACTCAACCGTTAAGATGGTGCGAAAACAATCATGCCAAAAAGAGTTTGTAATATGCTATGGGAAAAAAGGCAGAATAAAAAAAAAAGGTGAAAGTCTGATGACATATACGTATTATTGTTTTTTGAAAGCACATAGGAAAAAAGCCTGTGAGGAAACATATCAAAATGACAACAGCTGCTGTTTCCTCTTTTTCAGCAGCCTGGGAAAAGGGTATATTATTTCTCTTTTTTCTATAATATGGTTATATTACTTTTAAAATGGAAAAACAGTTCAAGATAAACACACGGGATTAGTATATTCTTTCCTTTCAAACCTAAATGTTCAGTTCACCTGGCATTCTGCCGATTATTTTTTAAGATCACTAACTTTCACAATATCTCCTGATGACGTAGAAGTTATAATTTAGTGGTTGGTTTGCTAGATTGGTTAAGTGGTTGGTTAAGCAATACACTGTAAAGCAGAAACATTAAGAAGAAAGATCTTTTAATTCAGGCTTTATATGAACTTTCAAATATATTTAAGAATTTAGGATTTCCTACTGAAAACAAGTCTAAACATAATTTATCAGTTTTTATAAAGCATGTAATTTGGTCAGAAAGGCTTTGGTTTCAGTACTTGGTAAATGTTTATGTTTACTACCTTTTAACAACTAAAAGGAAAATCAATGTTAAAAATGCTCCTTCAGGGCTTCCCCGGTGGCGCAGTGGTTGAGAGTCCGCCTGCCGATGCAGGGGACATGGGTTCGTGCCCCGGTCCGGGAAGATCCCACATGCCGCGGAGCAGCTAAGCCCGTGAGCCATGGCCACTGAGCCTGCGTGTCCGGAGCCTGTGCTCCGCAACGGGAGAGGCCACAACAGTGAGAGGCCCGCGTACCGCAAAAAAAAAAAAAAAAAAATGCTCCTTCAGACAAGAAATATATGGTATATATCCAAAACTAAGCTAACATTTCAGGCAAAAATATCAGTATTTTCACTAGTACACTTACAGTGTAATGGTTTCAGTACACAAAGTGGGAATTCACCTTTTGCTTTTTGTTTTTGGAGGGAGTGGAGCCAATGGAAGCGTGTCTCCCTTTTCAAATTCTGGAAAACATCATTGTGGTTTAATGCTTACAGAGACAGAAGACCTGGATGTGTATCCTGGATGTCTCATCAGCTTTGTGACCAGGTATACATTTTCTAAAGTTTACACATCTCATTTTCTTCTCATGTGTAGGATTAGGATCATATAAGAACTTCATTCAGATACTGTGCTTCATTCAGATACTGTGAATTAATTAAATACAGTATCTCTATCAAATTAAATACAGGATCTTTATATGTAAAGTACATGGGCACAAAGTGAGCACCAATATGACTCCACTGTTATTGTTATGTTTAGGAACAGGACTTGCTCTCAAAGAGGAAACCTTCCCTTCATTATGGGGAACAGCAAAAGTACTACGCAACTCACAAAAGTCACTTTCCCTTTAGAAATTCAGGTTGTTTCTTCCAGTATTAGTAACTACCTTAAAAGGAAACATGCTAAATTATAAACTCCTGTTGACTCTACTACAATATTCAATATCCAATTAATTAAGGAAGGAATTTTAAATGACAAATTAAGCACATCCTCTGCTCTGTAAGTTAAGGCATCTGGTATACCAAAAGTCTTAAGTTCAGATAATGTGGTTATAGACTAAAAATCAAAAACAGAATACCTGAGAGCTAAATGTAATATGATTTTTAAATTATGTTTTTAAGAAAATAATATTTCAGTGTTTGTATTTTTAAGTAGTGTAGATGATGGAATCTTGTCTATACATTTTCCTTTGCTCATGGTATGAAAGCTTTCTCATGATTTATCTAGGACTGGCTTATTCATGTCAAAATCAGGGGTCAAAACTCAAATGGTTACAGGACTTAGGTAAAATAAAGGAGGAAAGGTGTCAGATTGGGACAGGGCAAGCCCGTTGTTGAATGACACCCAACCCCTCGTCTTAGCAAGAAGGAGCAACAGGGTACAGTGGCAAATGCAGTGACCTAGCAACATGTGTCCCCTGGAAAGAAGCCAGTTGCCCTGGACAAGGTAGAATTCAAATCTAGTAGCGCCAGACAGTCTGGTCTCCGCCGTCCGCCATCCCCCATCCCCGCTGTGAAGGACCAGAAATAACTCGATTTTAAAGAGTTAGGGACTAATTTAATTTTTAAAAGGTAGGGGCAAAACAAAACACTTTGCAGGGCCAAATATGGCAATGGTGCCAGTTTTGTGACCTCTGTCATAAGTGTTCCCAATCACCTGAAACATTTTCAGTACCATCCCTTTTGGAGTGTATGAAATAGAAAAATATATACGTTTTTTTAAATTTAAAAATTGCATTATATAGGTACACATCCCTTTTAATATAAACACTTATTTTTTAAGTCTGGGAAAAGTAACTGAAAACTAGAATAACAACTCACATATCTGTAATCTAAATACCCCCAAACATCGTCTATGTGCCAGTCAAAAGCCAACCAAGCAGCAAAAGGGCTTCTGAGCAGAAAACACTATTGTCACCCTTTCATGCAGTGGATTTACATGGAAACCTTGGGTACTCCCCTTCTAATTTTTCTTACTCTGGTTTTACATGTTTTGTCATCAGCCTAGGAGGAACGGGGTTGCTGCAGACAGTCCCACTGATAACAATAGACTTGATGTTAAAGACCCCAAGATGACAGGAAGAGCCTCAGAGAGTGATAGCTACCAGCTGTCAAAGTCAGAGCCTGAGATCTTTGGTGAAGGGTCACGTTGCCCAATATGACCCACAAAGCTCAAAGTTCTGCAAGGTATTTTACCAAAGGGCCCTGAAGGCTTTTCTACACAGCACAATAGTTCAAACTAGTGCTACAAATAACATACTGCATACACTCACACACACACAGCCCTGGGTTCTTAGGACACAGGCGCAGACTGGACAGCATTACATTTCTAGAAAGGTATGTGTTTAATTCAACAAACGTTTATAGGGAATCTATCATGTGCAAAGTCCTGGGCCATTATAAACACTGGATAAGAATTATTGTACGAGCTGATGTTTCATTATAGGTTAGACTACATCTCTGAAGGGCCTCGCAAATTCAACATAGGCGTGTGCTTTTCTCCTAAGGGGTTAAACACTCAAGCTTTCCAGAAAATCAGATTTGAACCTGTAAGAGTTCCTAATGGTAGAGATAAGGGGTTTTGTTTTGTTTTAAATCAGAATCATGACGACAGATAACAGGTTACTTAAAAAAAAAAAACCTTTCTGAGGTTTAAGGATTTTAGCTATCAATGAGTGGATCAAAAACAAGTTTGCTCCAATAAGCAGTCACTCAAATCAACTTTGCCCTGTAACTATGATCAAAACTTTTCTGTACATTGGCCAGATTTTAATACCAACTCTGCCACTGCTGATGGCACGTTCTGATGAGATCAGGAGGAGGTGCTAACCTTTCCCTCTTAGCTGACAGTGTCAAGGAAATAAGCAGCAGCAATTAACCTTCCGCCCAGTGCACCCCAAGTACTGTAGCAATCAGACAGGCCTGGCTTTGTCTTGCTGAACATATTTTGAGTTAGCATTTAAGAACCGATGCAGTCCATTTTGCTGTCATTAGGTTGTGGTTATTTATTTCTCTAAGATATACAATTTCCAAGCCTGCAGAAAACAAGAGCCATTGAAAATGTTGAGTAAGTAGAACATTTCTAAGTGACTTTTTAAATAAATTATTTCTAAGTCTTCACTACTCAATATTACCTATTAGTATTCTGTTTCATTTTAAAAATTTGGGTCTTTTTATTTTTTTACCCAAAGATTTAGATTTCAAATAAATTGAAAAAGGTGAGGAAAGCCTGTATGTCCTGTATCAGTTAGTATAACCCCAAGTTTGGCTTTTAGAAGCCTAAGAACAAAGGTTATAGTGTATACCAAATAAAGCTTGTCCTAAAGAGTCAAGCCCTGTGACATATTTAAGGAGCCATTAAAAGGGCAATAAAGAAGACTGCGGTTCAAATTAGGAAAAAGGGGAATTTTCTTGTTTTTAATTGAAGTCTAGTTGATTTACAATAGTTTCAGGTATAAAGCGAAGTGATTCAGTTTTCTATATATATTTTTTTTTTTTCAGATTATTTTCCATTATAGGTTATTACAGGATATTGAATATCCCTGTGCTATGCAGTAAATCCTTCTTGCTTATCTATATTATGTAGTTTGGATCTGTCGATCCCTTCCCCCTAATTTAACCCTACCACCATCCCTTTTCCCTTTGGTAACCATAAGTTTGTTTTCTACGTCTGTGAATCTGTTTCTGTTTTATATATAGGTTCATTTGTATTATTTTTTATATTCTATATACAAGTGATAAAATGCAATATTTGTCTTTCTCTGACTTACTTCACTTAGTATGATAATCTCTAGGTCCATCCATGTTGCTGCAAATTGCAATATTTCATTCTTTTTTATGGCTGAGTAATATTCCATTGTGTATATATATACCACGTCTTCTTAAACCAATCATCTGTTGAGGGACACTTGGGTTGTTTCCCTGTCTTGGCTATTGTAAACAGTGCTGCTGTGAATACTGGGGGGCATGTATCTTTTCAAATTAGAATTTTCATCTTTTCCAAATATTTGCCTAGAAGTGGGATTGCTGGGTCATATGGTAGTTTTATTTTTAGCTTTGTAAGGAACCTCCATACTGTTCTCCACAGTGGCTGTACCAGTTTACATTCCCACCAACAGTGTAGGAGGGTTCTCTTTTCAAGAGAAGACGTTTCAATGAAACAGGAATCACAGCCGAGAAAGTGAAAGAAGAGAAACCCTTATAAGGAAAGCTATTATACCATTTCGTTAACGTCATGGCTACCCAAAAACACCAACTAGCAAGAGACTGAAAGATTAAAAGCCCATTAGAAATTTCTCCATTAGGGTTCCATACATGTACTGTGATGGGTATCAAGTGGCAGAAAGTAAAACAACTCTGAGAATACACCTGTATTTCATACCTGATGAGGCCCCTGGGTGCTGATCCGTAATAAGCTCCTTATGAGCTAAGCTGTGCTTTCACTATAATTCTTCCCCACATATCCGAACCTGCTGCAGGATTTTTTTAAACTGCTATTAGCAGTGACTAGAACTTCTAATCCTCTGCTATACCTTTATTATTAACACATACAATTAACATGCTGTAGCATTAAAGAACTGTGAAAAACCGTATCTTACTCCAAAATCTCACCATTTAACAAAGAATAACAGTACAATTTTCACAGAAATACTGTTTCTGTTTTGTCTGTATTTTTTTTTTACTGTAAATTACTTTAGCTATAAGGTTAACTGACATCTTTTAAAAGCTCTGAGAAAACTTCAAAGAACTTGGAATGAATCCATTACTAACGCAACTACTTCAGATACAAAGTAATCTTTCTTGAGTTTACTAAAGACAAGGACAGATTTTTAGCCCATTCCTGGAACATAAAATAAAGCCCAATTAGGAGATTAATATGGTAGTCTGATACAGAATGGAGTTTATCTGACTCCATGGTAATTATTAAATCAAGTATCACAGCTCTTTCCCTAATCAGACTTAGGAAAGATTCCTAAGCAGCCCAAACTCTGGAAACTGTAAAGCAGACATACATCCACCACCCCAATACCTACAGGATCTGAGGCCAAACAAATGGCGGTCTACCCCTTACTGTCATAGTCAAGTGCTTATCCCCTGCCCCACCTCTCTTGGGTTCCCTCAGTCCTTATTATTTTATCTCAAGTTCAGTTATTTCGCCTTTATCATTGTCTGTGTCATTGAATGAGAAGTGCTAAGGAATCAAAGAGTTTAAACCCTTTACTTCAGACCAAACTCAGCCTGTCTGAATCTCTCTGATTCAACCGCCAATGCAGGAGGGAGGCATCCTGGGGCTGCTTCTCCCCACCGACACCCACCCTGTCTAGCATGCTTTTGGTCACCAGGATTTTACCAAGTTTGTTCTTTTTAATTCTCAACTTTTGGGATGGAGCGGAAGGGAATTAAGCCTCAATTTCTCATTGTGTTTGTAGATAATTTCAACCAAAGCGTAGAGAAACTAGGACTAAAACTTCCTATAGATGAGAAAATTCCCCCAAAGAAGCACTTTAAAGATACCTCTGAGAAAAGTTAAAGTCAGATGAGGGAGCAGGAGTCACTGAGTGATATAAACCCACACACACACGAACACACACTCAAAAAACTAAAAAGCAAAAGAAACGGTAATAATTAAGTGCCAGTCTTCCCCTTTGGAGATCAGGACACTCAGAATTGGGGGGTTCAATTATGACCTCTCCATAGAAAGACAGGTTGCAGAGTGGGACCTGGTTCAGCTACAGAATTATAAGGCTGGTTGCATTCTTGTTTGCTGAGCCTCAGGAATGATAAGCAAGACTAAAGTTGTTGACAATCCCTGATATAGCTTTAAATCGGTTGCTGAATGCCAACTAAGGCATAAGCTTTATCTAGAGAAAGGACAATAGACCCATGTTTTACTTAAAACTTCACAAAGAATAGTTCTAAAGCCCTTATTCTTTTGCCTAGGATTGACTTTACTCCAACAAGGAAAAGAAACTTCCATCTAATTTCTCTCTTAAAGTAACAGAAATGGCTCCTTGCAGGTCGATATCTTCAGAAATATCAATAACGAGTTTTTAAACTTCCTGAAACAATACTCAAATACATCTCTTATATTAAGCTCAATTAAAATACTAGAACTATAGGTAATACAGTGCAACTTTGGTATTGTAAGCAATGACAACCATAATGACTCAAGAAATCTAAACAACACAGAGGTGGTGGTGCTGGAAAAAGCCTGGGCTTTCAAGCCAGACACCAGGATTGGAGGTCAAACTCCACTGGGAGCTCTGTAAACCTGGCAAGTGACCTGACCTCTGTAATTCATGACATGGAGATACCCTCTGTCCCCATGAGACAACATACCTACAGCACTGAGCGCAGCACTCGGCACTGCATCAGCACTTGGTACATGTTAGATGCTCTCAGCTGAGAGCCCGCATCTGTGCACCTTCAAAGCCTGAGTCTTTCCACTGCTTCTCTGTTGTTAGTCTGAGGTCAGCATTGCTACTATTGCTCCACACACTCATTAACATTATTAAGAGGTTTAGAAATTCTAAAACCAGATGATGCAATTTGAATTCTCTTGAGGAAGAACTGGGATAATACACACGATCAAGATTTGCTTCTCTGCTGGGTTTGCATCGGACTCTGAGTAGAAAACAGGACAATTTACCCAATAAACTATCTGATTCTTTAACATTATTCCAGGCCATAGAGGGTTAGCAATTCTGCCATAAACTGGCAGAAAGTAAACCTGTCCACTGATTAGCAAAGGATTAAAGATGAACAAATTCGAATTGGTTTTCAGATGCACCAAACTTAAAGATGGAGAAAAGTTGGTCTTTTCAGAGCATGTGCCAATGGAGGATTTCCTTTTAATTTTAATTGTTCTTCCCAAAACGTTTAAACATTCAGTGAAATAATCTCAGACTGCTTTGCTTTGTTCTTTGCTTTCAAATACTGTAAATGGCTGGATTCCAGATAGAGTAGTTATCCTCAAATGCCTTCCAACGAGGCCTGCCAGATTCTGTGGCTCAGAAGTAATTTAAAAGCAGAAATGTGTAACAAATGAGACCTAATGGAAAACAGTGGATGCTTTATAGTTAGAAAGATCACTTTTTTTTCCTCCAGCGAGAAACAGACAATACATATACACGCACATAAGAATGCATACACACTCAGACATGTAAACAAGACAAAAAACGAGTTGACATGTGTTTGATTTCTCTTCACTGTAGACACTAATTGGCAAGAATAAAATGTATATATATACATTGTTCTGTTTTTCAATGGAAAATGAAATTCATGATGCAACTATTAACCAAGCTCAACAATAACACAAGTCAAAACAGAATACTTAGGATAATACAAACTTTATCTCATGGTTTTCTTTGGGGAGGAGAGGGTATAATGCTTTAAAGTTTACAAACCGGTTTCTTATATAAGACAAACTTTCTCTATACAATGAAATAACTTTTAAATAATTACTTGTTCAAAAGAAGAAATGCCCATCTAGTTAGTGAGATTTCCATTACTAGTATTCAAGCAGAGGCTGGGATGTTCCAAAGGTAACTCATGTACTGGGTAAAGGTTAATTAAACCTGGAAACCACTACACTGTGTTCTTCCTGGATTTGTTCATTCATTCATCCCTTCAAATATTTTCTCTTTTGAATTTATTGTAGTTGACTTACAAATATGATATTAGTTTTGGGTATACAACATAGTGATGTGATATCTTTATAGATTACACAAAGTGACTGTAAAATATATAGACACAAAGTTTTAAAATATTGACCCTATTCCCTGTGCTGTACATTACATCCCCGTGAGTTATTTATTTTATAACTGGTAGTGTGTACCTCTTTATCCCCTTCACCTATTGCCCCCAATCCCCCCTTCCCCACCCGTAACCACTCATTTGTTCTCTGTATCTGTGAGTTTGTTTCTGTTTTGTTATATTTGTTTGTTTGTTTCATGAAATGCTCACTAAATGCCAGGTAAATTACTACACACTTTACACACAGCAGAGCAAAGGACAGACCCAGTCTCTCCCTTCCTGGAGCTCAGAGTCCAATAGGGAAGATGAAATACAAGGATTTATAAACAACATAAGGGCCATGAGAATGTTAATGAGAGACCTAGGCCTGGGGCAGGGAAAGACTTCTCTAGCAAAGCCATCTGAAGGGCAAATCGAAGTTAACTGCCCAAGAGGAGAGAGAAGAGTTCTCCAGGCAGGGAAAATTGTGAGTGAGAAGTGAAGGACAGTCAGGATGGCTGAAAGGCAGGGGGCGGGGGCGAAGCCTGGAAAGGAAGGCAGGAAGTGACCTTGATGGACACAATAAAAATGTTTGGATTTTATCCCAAGAGCAAGGGAAACTATGGAGAGATCTTAAACGGTGATGGGATGATTAGAATCAGGAAGGAACTGTGGGCAATACTGTGTCACGGCAAGAACCGCAGCAGGAAAACCAGATCTGAGGCTGTTACCAAAGCCCAGATGGGAAATGATGGTTCTGTGGTCCAAGCAACTTCAAGGATGATGAAGAGTGAACAGATTCAAAGACGTCTGGTTGTTACATGTGACAGGACCAGATGTGTAGCTGAGGGAGAGGGCAGGGCCGAAGGAAATGCACAAGATTCCAGGGTAGACAACTGGGTAGATGAAGGTGCCTTCACGGATGTGAGCCCTGGAGGCACAGCAGGTTGGAAGGAGGAAGGGAAGACGGTAGGCTGAGTCCGAGGCACTTTCCAGGGAACTGGATACGTGGGTCTAGAGCCCCGTGAAACTTGTGGGATAGAGATGAGGATCTGGCATTTGTGAGCGCACAGACCTGCAGGGTCCAGCATGGTAGCCCCGATCCACAAGTGCCTGTGGAGCACCTGGGGTGGGGCCAGGCCAAACTGAGATGTGCTGGATATAAAATACGTGCCAGGTTTCTGAGAAATCGATATGAAAAAGGAATGTAGGGTGTCATTAATCATTTTTATGTTGATGATATGGTGAAGTGAAAATATTTTTGACATATCCGTTTCAACAAAATATATTATTAATATGGATTTCTTCTGTTTCTTTTCACTTTGATAATGTGGCTACCAGAAAATGTAAAATTACGTGTGAGGTTCACATTGTGACTTATGTTATATTTCTATGGGCAGCGCTGACAGAGGGTAACAGGTTTGAAAAAGTGAAGAAGAGCATGAGTGAGAGTTTGGTCTCTCATGAAGCTGCAGGTTTCAACACTCGCGGGATGGGGGTGATGAGGAGGACTGGGCTGGGAAAACTGGATAATGTGGTGCCACAAGAGACCAGGAACGCACAGGCTCGGAACGGCAGAGAGGGGAGAACAGGGTCTGCTGGGCAGTCAGATAAGAAAATGGACTGAAAAGCATGTTCAAGCTAGAACACAGGTAGAAGAAAAAATTGTTCCTAAAATACTAATTTATTTAAAAAAGTATAAAAAAGTAATTACTGTAGTTAATTTTCCTACATTTTAAGTCTTTTAACTAATAGTTTCTGAGCACCTCTTATGTCCCAGGTGATCTTCTAGGTGCTGAGGATATAAATCCTTGATTTGGATACAATCCTTGCCTTCACGGGGTGTACAGAATAGTCAGTGAATCAGACATAAATCACGTAGTGTGAGTGCTGCTCTGGGCGGACGGGGTGTGTTGTAACATCAGGTTTGTGGCAAATACATCTGGCAGGGGAATGTAGCATAGATCCCCAACCAAGAGGCTAGGTCTACCCAGGCAGAGTGTGGCTTGAGGGCTGGCTGCTCTGTCTTGATTTTTTTTCATCTGTGCAATAGGCCCAACGAGTGACCTAACTCATGAATTAATTGTGAGCATTAAACAATTAATAAGTGTAAAGGGCTTAATGGTGCAGTTTATAAGGCTTACAACTGTCAACAACTGTGCCATAACTATTAGTTAAATGAATGAAAGCAAATTTTCCAAATTCAGGAAATTTATTCATGTACAGGCCCAAACTTGTATTTTTACCATTCAAAGAAAACTCTCTTATCCTTGTCTGCCTTCTTGTTTCGTGCAGAATGGATGTAACTGTATCTTCCCTGGGTCATCATTATAGACTCTAATTTTTGCACTTGATTGTAAATGCAGTGATACCATCGGGACTTAATGAGGTCTGTAGGGTCGTTTGCCTGGATAACAGATTGCTCCCTATTTGCTGTGCTAAGTGCTTGTATGGGGTTTTAACGTCCTGTCTTACCACTTTCAATATGCTTGCTCTCATCCTCTCATTTGCTGCTTCTAATATATGATAATCCAAGAAACCTGATACTTGTTTATTGGCCTTATCAAAAGGGCATGGAATATCGTGCAGAGATTTTGGTATACCTTATTTTAACTACTAGAATGACTTTTCTCCCTTCATCCTTCTGACTTGTCAACCATCTTCACGCCCTAAGGTTAACTTGTTACCTGATTTTTGCTGCATTCAAAGCAGTATTACCAAGCAAAAGGAAAATAACTCGAAAGAAAACAGAACAGCTGAACGTGTACTAAGTTAATTTATCCACTTAATTACATAGACATGGCAATAACTCTGAAAGTCCCGGAGTGGATGTTTCCTTACTAACCTAGACCCTGACTTGGATAAAACAATGAATCCAGAATATGGCACCTTTTGCAGTAGAAAATTCCATTACATACTATGCAAAATAAGCCATCATATTTCTGGTATTAAAAAAGAAAAGTGTTCTCTCTCACAAGAGCCTTTCCTTTTCACCGATTATTTTGTTTGGCTGTCTGTACAGTTTTTTTCTGGTTTCATTATGTCTTTCTTGCACTGTAACTTGAATCTGAGCTATAGCAACTTTCCAGGGACAGCTCACGATTTTGCCTGTTGGAAAGGTTGTTAAGGTCAGCTAGAAAACAAGCCGAAAAAAACAGAAATTAAACTCAGAAAAGGAAAGGCCTATGACAAATGTCTATCATCTTCTTTAGGGTAGCCCCATAAGGAAGGGTTCCTGCAAAAAAAAAGGGATCACAAATGCTTCCTGGTCTAAAAGCTGAGCAAACCTCTTTAATGAGAATTATCTCCCTTCTATGAGGGCCATGTTGGTTGCTTGGGAAAACAGTTCATTATGACCACTTCCTTAGTGTTTATAACACATTTGATTTTTTGTTGTCGATGTTAATGTACGACATGCAATATCCCAGTTAATTTCATGACTCCCAATTCCCATTAGACAATTTCTCATTATTTGCTAAATTTGAGTCCCCAGAAAAGTGTAAAAGAAAGGCTGATAGTATATATTGTTGGTATCAAATAACACAACAGTGTACTGCTCCCAAGGCAATGTTATGAGACTGAGGGAAAACGTTTAGAAGAAGAAGAAAAGATGTATAAACATAAAATTGAAGAAATATGCAAACAAGGGTCCTATTACAGAAGTGGCAAAATAAACCAAGCGGCCCCAAATTACAATATGGTTGTCTTTCCTGAAAGACAAGTACCTTATTATAAATAAAACCAAGAACCACTTACTTGTTGCTTAGAATGTGAGCGAGTATTGTGCCAGATGCTCTACGTTCATTGTCTCCTTAATCCTCACTAACTCTATAAGCCATGAAATCAGGCATTATGCCCATTTTATAGAGGAGAATATTGAGGCCAGGAAAGATTAAGCTGCCCAAGAAACACAACTGCAAAGTACAAAAGGTCTGTTTGACTCCGAAGTTAGTGTCCTCGTATGCTGACCCTTTTGAAATCATCTGGACCCCGCCTTGCACTGCCGAATATGGTCATTTCCAAGAAATTTCAGGTGGTAGGATTGAGACTCCACATTCATATCCATAACATATGAGTAAGACTTTTAATTACTATATATTTGGATAGAAAAGACCAACTACACACCCTTTACTTAACTTTTCAAATAACTGGCACTAACACGTTAATGGAAAAACTCAGAGGTTTAGAAGTATCTCTAAAAGACTGTTTTTTTTTAAATTCTTAAATTTCCAAATTATACCCTTGTTCAGGCCATGCTATTTTCTCAGATTATTGGATTAGTCTCCTAAATAAACCCCTCATTTTTATTTATGTAGCCACCATACTCAAATTCAAAACACAAATTCAAAACTGCCTCTCCTCTGTCCTCTAGACAATGTCTGACAAGAAGAACAGCTCATTTTTTTTTTAGATTCCATATATATGTGATAGCATATGGTGTTTGTTTTTCTCTTTCTGACTTACTTCACTCTGTATGACAGACTCTAGGTCCATCCACCTCACTACAAATAACTCAGTTGCGTTTCTTTTTATGGCTGAGTAATATTCCATTGTATATATGTGCCACATCTTCTGTATCCATTCATCTGTCGATGGACACTTAGGTTGCTTCCATGTCCTGGCTATTATAAATAGTGCTGCAATGAACATTTTGGTATATGACTCTTTTTGAATTATGGTTTTCTCAGGGTATATGCCCAGTAGTGGGATGGCTGGGTCGTATGGTGGTTCTATTTGTAGTTTTTTAAGGAACCTCCATACTGTTCTCCATAGTGGCTGTATCAATTTGCATTCCCACCAACAGTGTAGGAGGGTTCCCTTCTCTCCACACCCTCTTCAGCATTTATTGTTTGTAGATTTTTTGATGATGGCCATTCTGACTGGTGTGAGATGATATCTCATTAGAACAGCTCATTTTAAACTTAAACCCACACTTAAACACACTGCTATCTCCTTGGCATGGGATATAGAGACCTCAGAGACTGGCACTCATCACTCACCTGTCTTAAAGTGGCTGTGAGCTCAAGGGCAAGAAAAAAAGCTTTATTAGTTCAATAAATGTTTATTGACATGAATTAAATTAGCAGCCTTAAACCTGGCACAAAATATTCTTCTATCATTCTAGTGTTCTTTTTCTTGTCTTATTCCTTTGTTCCCATCCTGAGATAAAGAAACCATGTATATACATCTCTAAATGCCAGAGTAGCTGGTGTGCTACAGTAGGTGCTCAATTAAAAAAAATTAGTTATAAATATAACAATCTTACCAGACTCATGTTTTTATGTTTTGATTTTTTTCCCTGAACATTTAAAAAGTGCTGCATAGGATATCCAAGACTTCTGTTTCAACAGCAATTTCATATTCTGGGCCAACTTGTCTTTTTTACCAGGTAACCTTTGCCTGTTTCTTCTCACTGGCCAGGAACATCTACCACTTCCCCTGTCAGTGGATGCCTGTCCCTCCCCTTTCTCAGCCTTGGCACAATGACAAGAACCCCGTATGGGCCCCACTGGTTAGTGACAAGCTTGCAAGGCTTTCAGCCACCTGAGGGCAGGACAGCATCTTGTTCCCGGGGCAGCTGGCAGGTGATCAAGTGTTGAGTAAATGAGTGAACAAAAGCAAATAAATTGACTCATGGTGACCAACTCTGAGTCCAGGTTTCCTCAGTCATAAAAGGGTGATGAACGCTGCCTATAAGGTGACATTAGATATTGTTGGTGATGTGACTGCCTCAAGGGAGGCATTCTCAAAATTCAGCCTCTCTTCTTTGTTTTAATTGAGATATAAATGACATAACATTGTATTCGCTTGTGTGTAACAGAATCACTTGATGTATGTATATACTGCAAAACGTATATAGTTAAAAAATATTGTTAACTATAGTCACCAAGCTGTACGTTACATCCCCAGGATTTGTAATTGGATGTTTGTACCTTTTGACCACCTTTGCCCATTCTGCCCAACCCCCATCTCTGGTAACCAACAGTCTATTCTCTGCATCTACGTCGGTCTCCATTCTGATTTTAAAGCCTCAGCAGATCAAGTACCGTAAGATGTAGTTTCTCAGTGTCCTAAACTCAGGACACTAAACCCACAAGGGTGAATAATCTGTGGTTGAAAAAGAAAGGAATTCTGGAATCTTATTAAATAGCCAATGGAACGATAAGTTATTTATTCTTCCTGCCTTGCTGGAGGGAGGAGGGCTGATGGAGAGATCAGACCTGTTCCTTAAACCTTGAGAATGGATTTTGCAATACTGGTCCTGGGACAACAGTGCCCTACACACTTCCCAGCAATAAAACACGTGAACATATTTTTCTGGATTTCTCTCTGGGTTTCTGGATGTTATCTTGAGAAAAGATGATGCGTGGGGTGATACTTATGGGGTATTACTTTATACATTTTTTGAGATCACTCAAGAGTATTTGACTTCTCTTATCTCTGTTAACTAAAATCATAAATCTTAACTCTACACAGAACTATGATGATATATATCCTTGTTCATCTGGCCAAAATGCTGCTTAGCACCTCGGAGATTCTATTCAGCCAGGGTTGCCATGACACGGTGACTCGTGTAGGCTGATACTCAGATGGAACTGAAAGACCCCATCCCAATATTACACTGCAGACTGTCCCCTCCTGCATCCACAGGCCATCAGGGAAGGATGACAGACTGTGGCCCTTGATCTCTATTTATCTTATTCCTAAAAGCAATCAGCAGCTAGCTTCCTCCACCATGAACCCAGTAGTGAACAAACTACAGCTTTTTCCTGTTTTAAAACTCCTATCTTACTAAATGTTTTGGAAACGCCAAGCAAGTATGGATATATAACTAATGTGAATGCTAAACGCAAAGCAAACCCCTGAAAAATAAAGATTCTTATATAAATGTGGTTTAAAAATGGAGAGCAGCTAACAAGTCACTTAACAAATTTTCTGAAATAACATAAAATATAAAGTCGAACAATGAATGAATAAATATTAATGAGAACCCCACAGATGACAAACCAGGTCTTAACACTGAAAAAAAAAACTCTTTAAAGACGGTTTGCATAGATCACAGGTAGAAAAAAGGGAAGTACTCACTGTAGGGCAACGTATCCATTTTTACAAAACCAGAAAGATTTTTTCTGACTAAATAAGTAGACAACCTCAAAATGCTCCCAAGTTATAATTAAACCAGATAGTGTACTTTAATATACATTTATATCCTGCTTTATTCCAAAAAAAAATGTAAGGAGGCTTACAATAAAAATGCTAGTTAAGGGGCTTCCCTGGTGGCACAGTGGTTGAGAGTCCGCCTGCCAATGCAGGGGACACTGGTTCGTGCCCTGGTCTGGGAAGATCCCACATGCCGCGGAGCAGCTGGGCCCGTGAGCCATGGCCGGAGCCTGTGCTCCGCAACGGGAGAGGCTGCACCAGTGAGAGGCCCGCGTACTGCCAAAAAAAAAAAAAAAAAAAGCTAGTTAAATTAATTCCAAAACCCTGGTAAAATACACAACTGAAGCACCAATATATTCTTATTAATACAAATTTACCTTAATTTTAAATTACAGAAATCTATTAGAGTCAAAGCTAAATTTATAGTTTGCCAAAACCACCATAAGAAACAACTTGTTTAATAACAGAGGATTGTTTAAATATACCAACGTAAGATAATTATAGATACATCTTCCATATACATGTATAAATACACACATATATATCCATGTATTCTAGAATATATAACAACACTGGAAAATTTTTATGAGATACAGTAAATGCAAGTGGTAATGAAAAGACAGTCTGCAGAAAAGTTTTCTACAAAGAATGTGTTTTATTTTTATAAAGTAGAAAACTATACTTTTAAGAGAATCTAGGAAAACGGTACAGAGATGAACTTATTTGCAAAGCAGAAACAGAGACAGAGATGTAGAGAACAAACGTATGGATACCAAAGGGGGAAAGGAGGGGTGGGATGAATTGGGAGATTGGGATTGACATATATACTATGTCAATTGTATATATATATATATATCAATTCACTATTGATACTATGTATAAAATAGATAACTAATGAGAACCTGCACAGGGAACTCTATTCAATGCTCTGTGGTGACCTAAATGGGAAGGAAATCCAAAAAAGAGGGGATATATGTATACATACAGTTGATTCACTTTGCTGTACAGCAGAAACTTACACAACATTGTAAAGCAACAATACCCCAATAAAATTTTTTTTAAAAAAGAGAAAAATGCATATTGTTCCTATAATTATATTCCTATAGGAAAAGACCATTGCTGCTACTCAAAACAACAGACTTCCTATAGATGAGTAATAGTAGAGGATCTATTATCACTCTTCTTGCTGACTTAACATGTTTTATTAAGATTTTATTGTTTTATAGGACAGAGTTTCACCCTAGGCCAACCCACGTACTGTAAATGAGGAACCATATCCTAGTAATGTTTCACACTATATAAAAGGGGTTCAACTAAATGGCTTCTTTCACTTAGGAATCAAAACCTCTTTTACTACCCCCTAAAATTAATATTACACAGCATGAAAAATTATTACACAATTCGTAAGTTATAAGTTACACCTCTGGACATGTAAAAATTATTTTAAACCTATCCAACCTTGCAAATATCTACTCACCCAATGAAGAGAAATAACTGAAAAAAGAAAAAATGAACTACATTTTCAGAAGGATTGTATTATAAAACACATTATTCTCAAGGATAAATGGCTATAAAGGCATATTTGTTTTTCAAGCCTGTGCTGGCTATTTTAAAATTTAAAAATCCTGATATAAAACAATGATAGAAAGCTAATAGTGATAGTAAAACACAGATTTTTTTCCAATGCTACGGGTGTACAAAGCATCTCCAAAAGAAATATAGTTCATGAAGTTATTTTTATGAAAAATACTATAAAACTGCCCATATTCAACTACGAATGATACAGGTTCACCTCAATCAAGGATGGTTTCACTCTAGAAGTATAAAATTAAACGAATCTGTTGTAGCTAGGAGAAACATGAAAGAAGAACAAAAACATTATACTCCAAATTAGCAACGGAAATGAAGAAGTGATCTGATGACTTTATACTGAGTTTATGCTATATTTAAAAAAAATTCCTCGATCACATAACTAATCTCACTAATTAATTCAATGAAAGGGGGCAATCAAATAACAGTTTTTAATGCAACTGAGCAAAATTAAACTACCACCTATTTCAATAATCAAGAGTTTAAAATGAGCTGTTCTTATTGTCAGACAATGTCTAGATTTCAATGTTCTGCATATAGTAAGGATTCTTCTCACGGTTCCTGCACCCTCCACAATTTAGCAGTAAAATATCAAACACCAAAACTTCTCAAGATGAGGTCCACAGACCTCTTGGGGTAAGTGAGGTGTGCCAGAGATTAGAAGTCCCAAGAAAACCTACAGCATGTCACCTTGGGATTTTTTACTTTAGGAGTAGCATGCTTTCAAACAAAAGCATCTCAGACGAAAGCCCCAACATGCTGATAGGTCCTACATTCATCACAGTGCTTCTGTCTCGTGATCCTTGTTTATTCTTTCTTTTGCCCAGAATACTTTACTCAACTTCCACCCCCATTCTTTTCCAGATCAACAACTGTTGAACTTCAACCCTGGTGTAATAGCCAGATGAAAGCTTTCCTGCATTTCCCAGGCAGTGCCCCATTTGGGGCAGTACTCCCGAGGCACCTGGGGACAAGACTGTAGCACACTTCCAAAGGCAGCAGCATCCCTCGCCAGGGGAAAGGCAGGGGCCCTTTCTGCTCCTTCAGTCAGCTGTTGTGAGCATATCACTGGCAAACAACAAATGTGGTACAAACTGCTCTAAAGCTTGGACGTCCACCACGATCACCGGGAGGAGAGACAAGCTACCTACCAATAAAACAAATGATAAGAATAACACTTTGAATAAAGAGGTTTCTCGTCAGAAATCTGAAGAGGAAAAGTAAAGTTTTGGCTTTGGAGATCAAATCCTGGTCCTGCTACGCAGCCCGGACCAAATTAGTTAACCTTTCTGAGCCTGAATGTCCTTGTTTTTGAAATGGGGACGGGGCGAATTCCCATCACATTGGGTTAGAGTGTGTATTACATGACTCACGTGCATGAGGTTCTTAGCACTGAACCCGACCTAAGCTGGTGTTTCCCGAGTGCCACTAAAATCACATAATGTTCACATGTAAACCTCAGACACACAGAATAAACCTCTCATCATGCAAGTTAATAGCATGAAAAGGGACAAATTTTAAAGTATTTTATACATTATATTTATCAAACAATGGAAACCACTGTTGCTATAACGAAAATATGCTCTCTGTATATTTGAGAAAATTTTATCCAAAGTACTTAAAATACTGATGAAAATAAAAGCTCTTGTAAATATACAAATGATTTTGCTAATTCCATTAAATTGTGTGTCCTGTTTTTATATGTACATTATGTTATTTTGAAGAAAACTCTATGAACATACAAATAGCAAATTCTCATTTAAAGATAGACATCTGTGAAACAGACATTCAGGGTTAAAAAAAAATGGAGTATTTTTTCAGTAGTTTTATCCATAAAGGTTGTAGATCTAGGCTGTAGCTTGTTGAGCCACAATTTCCAATGTGTAAATATATTGGGGGCGTAACATAAATCTATCCACTCTTAATTGGAATTTGCTAAAAAAGATACTTAGGATCCATATAGCACTACGAGTACTATGATATTATGTCACAAACAAAAAGACCACTTCTTCAAGTAGCCTTATGTATATGGCACATATCACAATAACAGACACATTTATAAAAATTCTGACACGGTAGCATATGTGTGTATATGTAAAAATAAAGTCTTGTTACCTGAATAAAATTTTACTTTCCCACAACTCTCTGGTCATAACTTTATAACGCTGGTCAAATCTTTATTTGTAAATCTTTTTTTTTTTTTTTTCGGTACGCGGGCCTCTCACTGCTGTGGCCTCTCCCGTTGGGAGCACAGGCTCCGGACGCGCAGGCTCAGCGGTCATGGCTCACGGGCCCAGCTGCTCCGCGGCAGGTGGTACCCTCCCGGACCGGGGCACAAACCCGTGTCCCCTGCATCGGCAGGCGGACTCTCAACCACTGCGCCACCAATCTCCTCTATAGTGAGAGAACTGAATTCTAAGGTACATTTCTAAATGACTAGACTATAAGTATTTTTTATATGGTAGCTGTAACATGGAAGGCTCCCCCAAGTCAGAACTTTATCAAAGTTAAGCAAATATGCATATACTGCTCCAAATATAAAGCATTTTTGTGATATCTAAAAAATTTTATTTCTTACTAAAAGAATATAGGAAAATGCTAACATGACAAACTTTTATGAGGAAACTTCCATCAAAGGCTCTTTTTTATTAAACATTAATTATCTCTGCTAAATTATAGCATATTGATTGTTCATTTTTCTCTGTTTATAAATCCCCACTATATCTTTTCAATTGTCATTTAAAAAGAAAATGGAATAGAGATGCAAACCACTCTAGTTCCTGGCATGTTAAAATTCAAAGTAAGGCAAAGCCTATGAAGGTGAGGAGTGGGTCAAAAAAGGGATAAATACACTGAGATCAGAAATTTTTACTACTCAGTTAATAGAGCATTATTATAAGAGAAAACCACAAACAAGTATCCTTAAATTGTGAAAATGTACTGAAAGTATTCTCTTTCAAAAGGGCCATATTTATTCAACTATGTGTTTCCAACACAAGGTAAACCCCTTATTAAAATGACATGCCTCAGTTCTTTGTTTCCTAAATTTAAATTACACGAAACTGCTTAATCACTGAGATTTCTAAAAGTAGTAGGTCCTAGAATCTCAAGAAAACAAAAATGCTTCCATTTTCAAGACACTTATAGCTGTGTTTATCCTAATCCATTAGAGTACTTGGCCAGTAAGTTAATATTTAATTGGCAATTTCCTTTAAACAGGATAATAGCATACCAATAACAGTATTTCCAAAATCCAAGTTTGGCCTAGAAAAAGGGGAAAGCAGCTACAAAAACACTACGTAGATAATATAAAATAAGCTAAGCCACAACTCACGAAAAAGACAGACTGCAATAAATTAAAAAAATTCTAAAATGCTACACGTGATTCACTTGCTAGGTCACAAAACATACCTATTTTCAAGCATCATTCCTTTGGATCATCGTGCCAGAAGAGAGTTGCATAAAGGAAGGAGTCAGGCTAGAATGAAATGATAAATGAATTGCTTTTGCTAATCTGTAATTTTGGACCAACTTCCTTACACAGTTCTCTCTCTTTATTAATTTTCTTTTCTGGACCATTCAACTTGGATGTCATCCAAAAAGATGATAAGCCAGTGCTCTCGGAGCAACTTCACTCAACATCTGACTAAATGTGTTGAGTTCTCTGCCTTGTCCTCACCGTAGCTATTAAAAAAAAAAAAAAGCTAATAATTTAAACACCTCATAGCTGGAAGTTATTGCACCACATGGTTCTTACACATTCCCGATAGAAGTTAGAATTTTTATCGCCTATAATTCTCACATCCTCTTGGGTGACATATAAGATCTGTACCTCCCTCCGCAAACAAAAGGATTCTAGTTACCTTCAGTTTCACCACTCAAAACTGGCAAATATAGCTAAAAAATTAGACGAGAAACAAATGAGTACCAATAAATTTTATAGGTGCGAAATAAATTAGTCATCACTACAGCTTTTCACAGCTGTTCAAGATCCACAGTTTAATTTTTTTTTTAAAGAGGAAATGGTGGTATATTGGTGGAGGTGTGGGAGATCTAAGAGTCAGTACCCATTTTCCCACGTTTTTTTGGGTCCCAACCCTTTGAGAAACAGCTGTGTACCCACTCCTCTCCCATAGGTAACATATACACAGAATGGTAGATACAATTTCTAGAATTAAAATGTTAAAAATGTCAGTAGCATGTATATGGGGAGCTAAATCTTTACACACAATTAATTGGATTATCCTGTGTAACTGGTTACGGGGGCAGGAGACAGGTGAGCACTCAGGATGAGCAAGGCAGGTACGTGTGGATGAGAAGCTGATGCCCAGTGGTATAGCAGAGCCTCTGGCTTTGCTTTCTTCACGTCTAAGTGGGAAGTAAAGGTAGCCAAATAAAGTGGAAGGAAGTTAGTGATAAGAAGAAATGGAATGTTTCTCAGGCAGCCTGTTCAAGCACAAAAATGTAGAAGGGATATCACAAGTCATTCTTGGCAATACAAAGCCATTTCTCATCTCCCCCTGCTTCACGCTTCGTTCTCATTTTGCTTATTTAGCATCAAGCACCACAGAGAAGTTTATAAAAATAGAACTAATTATATAATTGACACTATTAATTTATATACACACATAAGTATACGGTATATATGTTTTTTTCCACATAACAGTATGTGCTTTCTTCTTTAAACAAAACCGAAAATAAGCTTCAACTGAAACTGGATCATAGTAACGTAGGCCAAGGTCCATATACTATGTAACTGCAGTAAGTATGCTCCTTAATTTCTTACTGTATGCTCTGGGTATTAAAGGATCTTATTGTGAAGCTCATAGGAAAGGCAAACAACTCAGCCAAAAGCATCACAAAAACTCCAGTGTAATTAGAAGTATATTTTCTTCGGTAACAAATGTACTTTTCCCTAGAGAACTTTATTCTTTTTTAATTTATAAGCATCTGACATATTAACTAAAGATTAATCATCCCTGTTTGGTTTTAGGATGTGTTTGGGTTATAAACAGAATCACAGTTTTGAGTCACTGCTTGTTAGAATATTCTCAGATTCTGGAATATTCCAATTCACATAGTAACTGACTGGGTTTATGAAAGAGAATTTTTAAAAACTCTAATTAGCTATATGCCAGGTATTTCAATAGGAGATTTCATATAAGTTCTCACTTTAATATAATCATATAATGCTAACATCTTTTATAACACAGTATTAAATACAGACTGACAAGAAATTATATTTTAGACCCACGAAGTCTGGGGCTCCCAGGACAATGGAGTGTATGACTTGGGCCATGGTTGTCACCCTCATAGACAGCCTCCTAGGATGTCACTCAATCCCTGTTGTGGCATCAGCACCCCAGGATTGTAAATATCTATATATATGTCTTTCTCCCTCACTGGCCTGTAAGCTCCTAGAAGGCAGAAAGCATACATTAACTATGGTACATTCTGGCACCTGGTAATAAGCCTCTGATGAATTTTGAAAAAATGAAGTGCTTGTTTACAGATAACCTAACAGAAGTTGGGGAATTAAAGAATGCAAGGATAATATAAATCAAGAATGAATTTTACACACCGGTTAGAATGGGCATCATCAGAAAATCTACAAACAACAGAAGCTGGAGAGGGTGTGGAGAAAAGGGAACCCTCTTGCACTGCTGGTGGGAATGTAAATTGATACAGCCACTATGGAGAACAGTATGGAGGAAGATTTTAAGGAATCTTCCTTAAAAAACTAAAAATAGAATTACCATATGACCCAGAAATCCCACTACTAGGCATATACCCAGAGAAAACCATAATTCAAAAAGACACATGCACCTCAATGTTCATTGCAGCACTATTTACAATAGCCAGGTCATGGAAGCAACCTAAATGCCCATCGACGGACGAATGGATAAAGAGGATGTGGTACATATATACAATGGAATATTACTCAGCCATCAAAAGGAACTAAATTGGGTCATTTGTAGAGACGTGGATGGACCTAGAGACTGCCATACAGAGTGAAGTAAGTCAAAGAAGAAAACAAGTATCATATATTAACGCATATATGTGGAATCTAGAAAAATGGTACAGATGAACCAGTTTGCAAGGCAGAAATAGAGACACAGATGTAGAGAACAAATGTATGGACACCAAGGGGGAAAAGCGAGGTGAGGGTGGTGGCGGTGGGATAAACTGGGAGATTGGGATTGACATATATACAATAATATGTATAAAATAGATAAGTAATGAGAACCTGCTGTATAAATAAATAAAATTTAAAAAAATTTAAAATAAAATAGCATGACAAAGTAAAAAAAAACACAAAGCATTTGTTAAAATAAAGGTTTATCAACTCTTAAAAAAAAGAATGAATTTTAAATGAAAAGAAAGAATCTCTAAATTGATAGCCCACATCAGTTACACAGGATCAATTTCAACATCAGTTTCCTCCATAACAGAAAGTACTAAACCATTAGTCACTGTGAAGAAAAATCCCCACACTATGATATTCTTTTCTTTCTTAAATGTAATATAATTCAACGTTCTGCCAATGACTCAGTAATTATTGTGAACATCGGTTATTATACAGAACTCTAGAGGCAGCTGTAAGTATAGACGGCATTAGCCAAGGAATGGGAGGACCACACTGAAACTTGTCCCAGCAGTAGCTCTGCAAGCTGGTGCCCTTCCAGGCCTGCGACATTGTCTTTTTCCAGCCTCCTCAAATACGATTCAATTAACGGAAAATCATGGGCTCTAGTTTAATCTCAGCTTGGACACCTAACGTCTGAATCTCGGACAAGTTCAATCTCTGGTCCACCATCTTTTCAACTGTTAAGTTTTTGGTAACACCATCCACCCAGGGCCGTTGCAGAGCTCAAGTGAACACACACACCGCCCTCCTCCATTCTTACGAGGTGCACCTTACCTTCAAGGTTACTGAGGTACAGGTGACCATATTTTCTAAACCCAAAATTGGGGGACAAAACCAAACAACTAGACTAATATTTAAAAGAGAGATTTCCTTCCGGGTAAGATGGCGGAAGAGTAAGAGGCGGAGATCACCTTCCTCCCCACGGATACACCAGAAATACAGCTACACGTGGAACAACTCCTACAGAACACCTACTGAACGCTGGCAGAAGACCCCAGACCTCCCAAAAGGCAAGAAACTCCCCACATACCTGGGTAGGGCAAAGTGGAGAGATCCCCACACAGAGGATCGGTGCCGAGAGGCGCTCGCCGGCCCAAGAGGCTTGTCTGCTCGCCCGCCGGGGCGCGCAGCGCTGGAAGCTGAGGCTCGGGCTTCGGTCAGAGCGCGGGGAGAGGACTGGGGCTGGCGGCGAGAACTCAGCGTGAAGGGGGCTAATGTGCCACAGCTAGCCGGGAGGGAGTCCGGGAGAACTCTGGAGCTGCCGAAGAGGCAAGAGACTTTTTCTTCCCTCTTGGTTTCCTGGTGCGCGAGGAGAGGGGATTAAGAGCGCTGCTTGAAGGGGCTCCACAGACGGGCGCCAAGTCGCGACTGAAAGCGCGGAGCCCAGTGACGGGCGTGGGACGCTGGGGCTGCTGCTGCCGCCGCCAAGAAGCCTGTGTGCGAGCGCAGGTCACTGCCCACACCGCCCTTCCGGGAGCCTGTGCAGCCCGCCACTGCCGGGGTCCCGGGATCCAGGGGCGGCTTCCCTGGGAGAACGCACGGCGCGCCTCGGGCTGGTGCAACGTCACGCCGACTTCTGCCACTGCAGGCTCGCCCCGCACTCCGTGCCCCTCCCTCCCGCCCGGCCTGAGTGAGCCAGAGTCCCCGAAGAGGCTGCTCCTTTAACCCTGTCCTGTCTGAGCGAAGAACAGACGCCCTCCGGCGACCTACACGCAGAGGCGGGGCCAGATCCAAAGCTGAGACCCAGGAGCTGTGAGAACAAAGAAGAGAAAGGGAAACCTCTCCCAGCAGCCTCAGAAGCAGCGGATTAAAGCTCCACAATCAACTTGATGTACCCTGCATCTGTGGAATACATGAATAGACAACACATCATCCCAAATTGAGGATCCCGGAGTCAGTGCTGTGCCTCTGAGGTGGGAGAGCCAACTTCAGGACACTGGTCCACAAGAGACCTCCCAGCTCCACATAATATCAAACGGCAAAAATCTTCCAGAGATCTCCATCTCAACACCAGCACCCAGCTTCACTCAACGACCAGCAAGCTACAGTGCTGGACACCCTAAGCCAAACAACTAGCAAGACAGGAACACAACGCCACCCATTAGAAGAGAGGTGGCCTAAAATCATAAAAAGTCCGCAGACACCCCAAAACACACCACCAGACGTGGACCTGCCCACCAGAAAGACAAGATCCAGCCTCATCCACCAGAACACAGGCACTAGTCCCCTCCACCAGGAAGCCTACACAACCCACTAAACCAACCTTAGCCACTGGGGACAGACACCAAAAACAACGGGAACTACGAACCTGCAGCCTGCAAAAAGGAGACCCCAAACACAGTAACATAAGCAAAATGAGAAGACAGAAAAACACACAGCAGGAGAAGGAGCAAGATAAAAACCCACCAGATCTAACAAATGAAGAGGTAATAGGCAGTCTACCTGAAAAAGAATTCAGAATAATGATGGTAAAGATGATCCAAGATTCTATTTCCCAGATCCAAAATCTTGGAAATAGAATAGACAAAATGCAAGAAACAGTTAACAAGGACCTAGAAGAACTAAAGATGAATCAAGCATCGATTAAAAACACAATAAATGAAATAAAAAATACTCTAGATGGGATCAATAGCAGAATAACTGAGGCAGAAGAACGGATAAGTGAGGTGGAAGATAAAATAGTGGAAATAACTGCTGCAGAGCAAAACAAAGAAAAAAGAATGAAAAGAACAGAGGAGAGTCTCAGAGACCTCTGGGACAACATTAAACACACCAACATTCGAATTATAGGGGTTCCAGAAAAAGAAGAGAAAAAGAAAGGGACTGAGAAAATATTTGAAGAGATTATAGTTGAAAACTTCCCTAATATGGGAAAGGAAATAGTTAATCAAGTCCAGGAGGCACAGAGAGTCCCATACAGAATAAATCCAAGGAGAAATACGCCAAGACACATACTAATCAAACTGTCAAAAATTAAACACAAAGAAATCATATTAAAAGCAGCAAGGCAAAAACAACAAATAACACACAAGGGAATCCCCATCAGGATAACAGCTGATCTCTCAGCAGAAACTCTACAAGCCAGAAGGGAGTGGCAGGACATAATTAAAGTGATGAAGGAGAAAAACCTGCAACCAAGATTACTCTACCCAGCAAGGATCTCATTCAGATTTGATGGAGAAATTAAAACGTTTACAGACAAGCAAAAGCTGAGAGAGTTCAGCACCACCAAACCAGCTTTACAACAAATGCTAAAGGAACTTCTCTAGGCAAGAAACACAACAGAAGGAAAAGACCTACAATAACGAACCCAAAACAATTAAGAAAATGGGAATAGGAACATACATATCGATAATTACCTTAAATGTAAATGGACTAAATGCTCCCACCAAAAGACACAGATTGGCTGAATGGATACAAAAACAAGACCCATATATATGCTGTCTACAAGAGACCCACTTCAGACCTAGAGACACATACAGACTGAAAGTAAGAGGATGGAAAAAGATATTCCATGCAAATGGAAACCAAAAGAAAGCTGGAGTAGCAATTCTCATATCAGACAAAATAGACTTTAAAATAAAGACTACTAGAAGAGACAAAGAAGGACACTACATAATGATCAAGGGATCCATCCAAGAAGAAGATATAACAATTGTAAATATTTATGCACCCAACATAGGAGCACCTCAATACATAAGGCAAATACTAACAGCCATAAAAGGAGAAATCGACAGTAACACACTCATAGTAGGGGACTTTAACACCCCACTTTCACCAATGGACAGATCATCCAAAATGAAAATAAATAAGGAAACACAAGCTTTAAATGATACATTAAACAAGATGGACTTAATTGATATTTATAGGACATTCCATCCAAAAACAACAGAATACACATTTTTCTCAAGTGCTCATGGAACATTCTCCAGGATAGATCATATCTTGGGTCACAAATCAAGCCTTGGTAAATTTAAGAAAATTGAAATTGTATCAAGTATCTTTTCCGACCACAATGCTATGAGACTAGATATCAATTACAGGAAAAGAGCTGTAAAAAATACAAACACATGGAGGCTAAACAATACACTACTTAATAACGAAGTGATCACTGAAGAAATCAAAGAGGAAATTAAAAAATACCTAGAAACAAATGACAATGGAGACACGACGACCCAAAACCTATGGGATGCAGCAAAAGCAATTCTAAGAGGGAAGTTTATAGCAATACAATCCCACCTTAAGAAACAGGAAACATCTCGAATAAACAACCTAACCTTGCACCTAAAGCAACTAGAGAAAGAAGAACAAAAACATCCCAAAGTTAGCAGAAGGAAAGAAATCATAAAAATCAGATCAGAAATAAATGAAAAAGAAATGAAGGAAACGGTAGCAAAGATCAATAAAACTAAAAGCTGGTTCTTTGAGAAGATAAACAAAATTGATAAACCATTAGCCAGACTCATCAAGAAAAAAAGGGAGAAGACTCAAATCAATAGAATTAGAAATGAAAAAGGAGAAGTAACAACTGACACTGCAGAAATACAAAAGATCATGAGAGATTACTATAAGCAACTCTATGCCAATAAAATGGACAACCTGGAAGAAATGGACAAATTCTTAGAAATGCACAACCTGCCAAGACTGAATCAGGAAGAAATAGAAAATATGAACAGACCAATCACAAGCACTGAAATTGAAACTGTGATAAAAAATCTTCCAACAAACAAAAGCCCAGGACCAGATGGCTTCACAGGCGAATTCTATCAAGCATTTAGAGAAGAGCTAACACCTATCCTTCTCAAACTCTTCCAAAATATAGCAGAGGGAGGAACACTCCCAAACTCATTCTACGAGGCCACCATCACCTTGATACCAAAACCAGACAAGGATGTCACAAAGAAAGAAAACTACAGGCCAATATCCCTGATGAACATAGATGCAAAAATCCTCAACAAAATACTAGCAAACAGAATCCAACAGCACATTAAAAGGATCATACACCATGATCAAGTGGGGTTTATCCCAGGAATGCAAGGATTCTTCAATATACGCAAATCTATCACCGTGATACACTATATTAACAAACTGAAGGAGAAAAACCATATGATCATCTCAATAGATGCAGAGAAAGCTTTCGACAAAATTCAACACCCATTTATGATAAAAACCCTGCAGAAAGTAGGCATAGAGGGAACTTTCCTCAACATAATAAAGGCCATATATGACAAACCCACAGCCAGCATCGTCCTCAATGGTGAAAAACTGAAACCATTTCCACTAAGATCAGGAACAAGACAAGGTTGCCCACTCTCACCACTCTTATTCAACCTAGTTTTGGAAGTTTTAGCCACAGCAATCAGAGAAGAAAAGGAAATAAGAGGAATCCAAATTGGAAAAGAAGAAGTAAAGCTGTCACTGTTTGCAGATGACATGATACTATACATAGAGAATCCTAAAGATGCTACCAGAAAACTACTAGAGTTAATCAATGAATTTGGTAAAGTTGCAGGATACAAAATTAATGCACAGAAATCTCTGGCATTCCTATATACTAATGATGAAAAATCTGAAAGTGAAATCAAGGAAACACTCCCATTTACCATTGCAACAAAAAGAATAAAATATCTAGGAATAAGCCTACCTAAGGAGACAAAAGACCTGTATGCAGAAAATTATAAGACACTGATGAAAGAAATTAAAGATGATACAAATAGATGGAGAGATGTACCATGTTCTTGGATTGGAAGAATCAACATTGTGAAAATGACTCTACTACCCAAAGCAATCTACAGATTCAATGCAATCCCTATCAAACTACCACTGGCTTTTTTCACAGAACTAGAACAAAAAATTTCACAATTTGTATGGAAACACAAAAGACCCCGAATAGCCAAAGCAATCTTGAGAACGAAAAATGGAGCTGGAGGAATCAGGCTCCCTGACTTCAGACTATACTACAAAGCTACAGTAATCAAGACAGTGTGGTACTGGCACAAAAACAGAAAGATAGATCAATGGAACAGGATAGAAAGCCCAGAGTTAAACCCACGGACATATGGTCACCTTATCTTTGATAAAGGAGGCAGGAATGTACAGTGGAGAAAGGACAGTCTCTTCAATAAGTGGTGCTGGGAAAACTGGATAGGGACATGTAAAAGTATGAGATTAGATCACTCCCTAACACCATACACAAAAATAAGCTCAAAATGGATTAAAGACCTAAATGTAAGGCCAGACACTATCAAACTCTTAGAGGAAAACATAGGCAGAACACTCTATGACATAAATCACAGCAAGATCCTTTTGGACCCACCTCCTAGAGAAATGGAAATAAAGACAAAAATAAACACATGGGACCTAATGAAACTTTAAAGCTTTTGCACAGCAAAGGAAACCATAAACAAGACCAAAAGACAACCCTCAGAATGGGAGAAAATATTTGCAAATGAAGCAACTGACAAAGGATTAATCTCCAAAATTTATAAGCAGCTCATGCAGCTCAATAACAAAAAAACAAACAACCCAATCCAAAAATGGGCAGAAGTCCTAAATAGACATTTCTCCACAGAAGATATACAGACTGCCAACAAACACATGAAAGGATGCTCAACATCTTTACTCATTAGAGAAATGCAAATCAAAACTACAATGAGATATCACCTCACACCAGTCAGAATGGCCATCATCAAAAAATCTACAAACAATAAATGCTGGAGAGGGTGTGGAAAAAAGGGAACACTCTTGCACTGCTGGTGGGAATGTGAATTGGTACAGCCGCTATGGAGAACGGTATGGAGGTTCCTTAAAAAACTACAAATAGAACTACCATATGACCCAGCAATCCCACTACTGGGCATATACCCTGAGAAAACCATAATTCAAAAAGAGACATGTACCAAAATGTTCATAGCAGCCCTATTTACAATAGCCCGGAGATGGAAACAACCTAAGTGTCCATCATCGGATGAATGGATAAAGAAGATGTGGCACATATATACAATGGAATATTACTCAGCCATAAAAAGAAATGAAATTGAGCTATTTGTAATGAGGTGGATAGACCTAGAGTCTGTCATACAGAGTGAAGTAAGTCAGAAAGAGAAAGACAAATACTGTATGCTAACACATATATATGGAATTTAAGAAAAAAAATGTCATGAAGAACATAGGAGTAAGACAGGAATAAAGACACAGACCTACTAGAGAATGGACTTGAGGATATGGGGAGGGGGAAGGGTAAGCTGTGACAAAGTGAAAGAGCGGCATGGACATATATACACTACCAAACGTAAGGTAGATAGCTAGTGGGAAGCAGCCGCATAGCACAGGGAGATCAGCTCGGTGCTTTGTGACAGCCTGGAGGGGTGGGATAGGGAGGGTGGGAGGGAGACGCAAAAGGGAGGGGATATGGAAACATATGTATATGTATAACTAATTAAATTTGTTATTAAAAAAAATAAAAAATAAAAAAAAAATAAAAGAGAGATTTCCTGGAAAATTCAGGGCACAGAGCATTCCCCAAGACTGCAAGCTGTCTGCACTGCTTCTTTTCATTAAAAGTCCTTCTGAGTCTTTATCTCCACGTTGGCCATTCTTTTTTTTTTTTCCACTCACTGATAATTTCTTATATATTCACCCCTGCTTTCATAAAAGTTTCAGTATATCAGGCATTATGCTCTGAGACTACAGAAGGGAAGATACGGGCACTGTTCTCATTGCTATGGAATTTACAATCTAGACTCTCGAGGGAGAAAGAGGTATTTTTTTAATTGAAGTATAGTTGATTTATAGTACTATATTATTACTATAGTACTATATTATTTCAGATGTACCACACAGTGATTTAGTACTTGTATAGACTATACTCCATTTAAAGTTATTATAAAATAATGGCTAGGGCTTCCCTGGTGGCGCAGTGGTTGAGAGTCCGCCTGCCGATGCAGGGGACACGGGTTCGTGCCCCAGTCCAGGAAGATCCCACATGCCGCGGAGCGGCTGGGCCCGTGAGCCATGGCCGCTGAGCCTGCGCGTCCGGAGCCTGTGCTCCGCAACGGGAGAGGCCACAACAGTGAGAGGCCCGCGTACCGCAAAAAAAAAAAAAAAAAAAAAAATTACAAATTGGGATAACTGCTATGAAGTACAAGAGAGAGCATCACATCCTAGGAAAACCAGATGTGGCAGAGGGGAGGGCTGAGGAGCCAGGGAGGCCGGGAAGGGTCTCTGAGGGACGTACGCTTCAGCAGAGGACTGACGGAGACCCTCTCGGTCCCTGCAGCAAGGCTTCCATGGTGCGTCTCTTTACTACCTGTTCCTCTATTTCTTTCTGCAGCTTTTCAATTCTCCCCAGGGTCCCTCTCCCTTCCCACACCACACCAGTAGGATACGGTGGAGAGGCAGCCAGACTCTGAATCAGGAGACCCCACTCCGCCTCTCCTCTGTAAAGCTGACAGAGGGGCTTCCCCTGCCTGGGCTCCAACTGTACAATGGGGAGGACAGGTGCCCTGAGCGCCTTATACAGAGATCCTGGGAATAAGACTGTGTGTGAGCGACAGACGCCAGAGGTCCTGGGGACTCCAGGGCTACTTAACTGTGTGAACTTGTATTTATTACCACATCTTCCCTTCTGGTCTTTAGTGGTCTCTTCACTGCTGTTAGCTTTCTCTGAATGAACAGACATTTTAGATATTCCCAAGTCAACCTCCGCCAGGATTTTGACCCATCACAACACAACACACCTTCCTTCCATTTTTCAGTCATTTGTTCACTTAACAGACCTTTAAAATATGTTTGTTATGTATCAAAGTCACAGGCCCAAGGGGATAGGATTTAAAAAACGAAAATATGGAACTAATCATAATAAGTAGAGTCGACTCTTCATATATCTCTCTATCAAGTCTCACCTATAACTTCAAAGGGGTAAAAATACCCTCCTGCCCAAACTGTATAGTCAATCTCAGGCGTCAGTGAAGAAATGAACAGTCCGTTAAAGAGAGAAAATTCTAAAAGCAAAAAAATCTCACATTTCAAAATTAATGCCTAATTAATTTTTACTCAGTAATTATATTTTAATTCAGTCACATGGCTTTACAATTAGTCCTGTACAATAAGCCAAGTTTGGTAACTTCTGAGTAACATGACCATTTAATAAGTTGATACCTATTTGTTTGCTCATTTGTTAAATGCTGTACTATTTATGACCTACCTAAGGTCACCATAAAAACGAAACTTTTACAAAACATCAAATATCACTCTCCATACCTGTTCTTCCCTCTTCCCATTTCTTACATTTCTTGATTAATAATATTGAGTAAATAGAGAGACTTCACCACACTGTTACCCTTTGGTTTGCTGGAAACGAAGCATGCACTTTTCTCCTGCGATTTGCCTGACAGACACATTGCTTTGGAGAGCACTGAAGCCCATCGGTTTGGATTAGAGGGTCGGAGACTACAGGAATCAGTTGAAAAAGAAATATTTAGAGAAAAGTAATTCTCTTTGCTTCCGTGAATGGTAATGTTTTTAGAGCTATGTTGAAACTGCCATGTCCCCGTAGCAGTTCACTGTAAAGTGTAATGATACTGAGTTATCCTCTGAAACATCAGAGTGGACGCAGAAATTATATTAGATGCCTCACTTATGCTCTTAACAATTAATAATTATACGCATGTTCTTACAAAGGCAAAAAAACCCAATTCCATTTAATAAATCTTCTGTATGCATAATACTAAAATTTTTCAAAACGATTTCCCTTGTTTTATCTCTACAGTAATTTCCTAAATCGATGGATGCCGTCATCATATGGCACATCTGTGAGGTACTGGGAAAGGTCACAGTGAGGTGCTGGTAAAACCGGCTCTAAAATACCCATCTGTTCGGTTCCCTTGCCCAGCGGCCTTTATTTGTGCCGTGGATCCTTTTCGCAGTCTGGTAAAGTCTCTGGACTCCTTCTCAGAATAATGTGTATTTTTTGGTAGTGTATAACTAGATTACATAGAAAATAAAAAGATTGACAGTTATCAAAATATTTTTAAGTGTGATATAGTAATGTACTGCTTATTATTCTATGAAATAACAAGTTCTAGTGTGGGTCTAATAAATACTGTAATTTTAAAGTAGTGATGAGCTTAAATATTTTGAGATATCTACAACAACTATAATGTGATATGAAAATATCTGTGATTTCTACCAGTGGCAAAGTCACAGTCTGTCAATACTATTATGGCTTATTGCCTGCGTTCATAATTAAGGGAAATGTTCAATTTCAGTTAGCTATTAGTGAAAATGAAAGTGTAATTATTTCCCTCACCGAAGCTCATGAACTCTTGGAAATTCTAGCCACTGATGCCACTGGGACCCTTGACAACTGCCACAACAAAGTTCACCAATTTATAAGATGGCCACAGGAGTTTCGAAGCATTTCAATACATGACCAAAAAAGTTGTCCTTAATATCAATAGCAAAATCTAAAGGTCAAACCAAAAAAAAAAAAAAAAGCCAGAAAATTCTACTTTTCATGAATTCAAAGTTTTATTTCCCAACTTGCACCAATCTTAATTTTCCAAATTTTTCTATAAATCTCTAAACAAAATTTCAAGAAATATGGAATTTTAAAAAAAACTTAGTGTGCTGAAAACCTATTGGGATAAATGTAGTTTGGCTTCCAAATCAAAGAAAAAGGACACATAGCAGGTGTATCCACACACAAGGATGTTAAACATGATGAAGTAGGAGGCATGTGTTTCCATGCCTTTTCCCAAATCTCCTCCCCTGGACACACTTTCCCACTGTTTGTGCCTTTCCCCAAGATTTTTGTAACACATGGCTTGACTTCACTATCATCTTGTACAACTCTACCAAGGTACCTCATGTAGAGAGACCTCAAAATAGCCCCAAATTTATTCCTTGTAGATACAGAGACCACAGATTCTGAATCCAAAATAAGCAGACATGGCTTGATGGGGGGATAACTAGACAAAATACTTGCTATCAGAAGGCTCCTGGAAAACCCATAAGGAACAATTCAATGCACACAGAGGGAAGTTTTTCCTCCTCCTAAAGATAAGGTTGACCTTCCTGTACTATAATTGGCATATTTGCCTGCTCTACACGCTGTACAGTGAGTATGTCTTTCACCAATTATGTGATAGTCTTTCGCCAACTGGGAATTTTTGAAGTAATTTCAGCTACTTCCTTTTTCATACACTTGTTTTTTAGAAGCATTAAGATATTCTAGAAGATATACTAGAAGAGAAAAAAGTTACTGGCACTAAAATTCATTTAGAGATTTCAAGACACAATTCCTAATTCAGGAAAATCTAAATTGAATTAAAACAAAAGGAATGTCTCTATTCTTTCTCATCAGTTCACAAGCCTCCTTACCTATGAAAGGCAAAGATAAGACCTATCAAATCTTTAAAAAATTCTGATTTCCTCTCTCCCACACTTAAATCCAAGAGTGATTACACTCCACCCTGAATATAAAAAACTAAAATTACAATAACAACAATAAAAACCTCTTCAAGAACTATAATAGAAATGAATTATCTAGCAATCCCACTACTGGGCATATACCCAGAGAAAACCATAATTCAAAAAGACACATGCACCCCAGTGTTCATTGCAGCACTTTTTACAATAGCCAGGACACGGAAGCAACCTAAATGCCCATCGACAGACTAATGGATAAAGAAGATGTGATACATGTATAAAATGGAATATTACTCAGCCATAAAAAGGAATGAAATTGGGTCATTTGTAGAGATGTGGATGGATCTAGAGACTGTCATACAGAGTGAAGTAAGTCAGAAAGAGAAAAACAAATATCGTATATTAACGCATATACGTGGAACCTAGAAAAATGGTACAGATGAACCAGTTTGCAAGGCAGAAATTGAGACACAGATGTAGAGGACAAACATGTGGACCCCAAGGGGGGAAAGCGGCTGGGGGGGGTGGTGGTGGTGTGATGAATTGGGAGATTGGGATTGACATGTATACACTGATGTGTATAAAAATGGATAACTAAGAAGAACCTGCTGTATAAAAAAAAAAAGAAACAAATTTTCTAGAACATCAAATCAGTGAAATGACCTTCTGTTAGTTATGTTCAGATTTTATTGATAAAACAATAGCTAGATGTACAATTACACTGGCAACATGATTTCAATGCCAATCTACAAAAAAATACCTTCACTCTTACGTTTTATGTATGGTGACTTAGTTTCTATAAGGCTATGAAGTAAAAAAAAAAACAGCCCTTATAACATTCAGAAAGTATGTTACATTCTATGAACCCAGTCTTGAGTTTTGTTACCTCCAAGGTTATTCTTTTTTTTTTTTTTTTTTTTTTTGCAGTACGCAGGCCTCTCACTGCTGTGGCCTCTCCCGCTGTGGAGCACAGGCTCCGGATGCGCAGGCCCAGCGACCATGGCTCACGGGCCCAGCCGCTCTGCGGCATGTGGGATCTTCCCGGACCGGGGCATGAACCCGCGTCCCCTGCATCGGCAGGCGGACTCTCAACCACTGCACCACCAGGGAAGGCCAAGGTTATTCATTTTAAAAAGTACATATCACTTGAAAAGTGCAAAAAGGTTCCAGTACCTCTACATTTGAGAGTCACTGTCCAAAAACAACAACAAAACATATATATATAATAAAATGGATTTGTCATGAGACTTTGCTACATTTCAAAAGCTACCTGAAAATTAAGAGGTGGTTTTCAATGAACACAACTGTTTGAGCTGATATGGCAACCCAAATTTTAGACCATAAACTTTCAGTATACTATAATTGTTCTGTTAGTCTAGATCATATTACATAAATACTATATAATGTTAAGTCAACAATGTCATCATTTAACTGAACCTATAATATATTAAAAAGTTTAAAGGCACTCTCAAAGTGAAAAAAAAGTCTATTAAAATTCAGCTTGGGTTTAATATGAAAATTGTTAATGCTCCAAAAGAAATCTAGCTAAGCAATCATGTACACATAGATATTAGCGTGAAACTTAAGACAAGTTGCTGGATTGAATGATGAGACCATTAGCTTGAGCTCTTCAGTTCATTAGCTTAACCACAATCCCAACCTAATATCCATAAAGGCACAAAGGCAATTGTAATATACCTTCTAAGTGTACAGAAGGACACAGATTTTTCATTATCCACATCACGAAGGATTTATGTTCAACATTACTTTAGTGACAGTAAAGAGAAAACTAGAAAAGTCTTAGAGGAAGAAGCTAACTTTTTAAAAAACATTAAAAACCTGTTTTTCTTATGTTCAATGCCACATACTGAAAAACAGAAATACATTCCTCTTTAAAAAAAAAACAAACAAAAAAAACCAACAACAAACTGCAGATTACCCAGTATGCAACCACCCAAAGACACACCAAAGCAACTCCCATTTTTCGCCCACAAACCTTCCCTCCTGCTGTATTTCCTCTGCCATCTACCCGGATGCCCAAACCGGGTCCCAGGTATCATCCTGAACTCACCCTTCTCCCTCCCCAAACCCTCGCCATCACTCACTCACCAAGCTCTGTCGATTCCACTTAAGTGTCCCCCAGATCCGTCACTTCTCCTGACGCCCCTGCTGGGGGAGTGGCCACACCTCTCCCCAGGTGAGGCCAGTCACCTGTCCTCTCCCTCTTCTCCACCCTCCTTCAGTCACCACCACCCCTGCTCAGGCTCTGGCAGGGTCTCTCACCTCTGAGCCTCTGCGCACTTCCCGTGTCCCCTTAAAGTCGCTTACTGTGGCGGGGAGGAAGAGCTCTAACTTCTCTGGCTGGGATGTGCTTTTAATATTAACAGGGCGTTTCAACTGAATCACTACCTCCTCAAAGAAGACAACCCAGGGAAGGGAGCAGAACCCTGAGCCATGCAGTAGCACTTTCAAGGGCAGTGGTTATTTTTAGCTCCCCCATGCCCCCACCCCGTCTCTGCTATTGTTATTACATCGTTACTCTTACATCATCATTATGTTTGATAACAATAATAAGTAACCAACAGTGGCATGTTTTTATTATTTGTGAAATTAACATGGGACTTTAAGATACACAATCACAAAGTTAATCCTTCCCTGGTCCCGGTTACACCGAGGGCAATGGGAATCCTATACATTCTATCAGTATATGATGGCTCATTGGGAATCCTATACATTCTATCAGTATATGATGGCTCATTAAATGTGGGTGAGGGAAGCAGCAGCAGAAAGAGATCTGAAGACTGGATGGGAAGGAGAGCATGAGTGAAAGAAAAGACAGGACAACATAAAAGGCACACATGACCACCTAGGAGGTATATCCACGAGGAGACTCCAGAAAGTGGTCATCTCAATTCATACCTGCTCCACTCTGTCCAGCGTGATTTCCCCAAAGACGCAGCCCTGTGGAGACAGCTTTTTTCCACTATATTGGGGATATTTTCCCAGTTCTAACTTTCCTTCTCTGCCTTTTCTCAGCTTGTCACACTCAGCTCCTCTCTGGGTCTACTCCTCTTCTACAGCTTGCTGTCATTAACTGCTTTCCGTAAAAATGGAGTCAGCACTTTAGAATTCTTTGCAAGTCATGGGACTGGTCACACTTGGCAATTACCTGTTAGCCAGGGGAAAAAATTAGTTCCCTTAATAGAGTTTACGCAAAAAAGATCCAGAATGGATTGCAAAGGCAAGTATCGAAATGGTGATTCCATACATGGCATTGCATTTGTGAGTTTAGGTGGTTTTAAAGTGTTGGCTATGAATGGATAAAATCTAGAGCTCTCTTGAAATTTTGTTTAAGGTGCCCGTGACATTAATTAAAAAGTTAGAATGCAATTTCACACTGCCATATAGAAGCCATCTTCTAATGCTCTTCATTTGCATTCAACCCCCCACATTTCATGACTACAGCATTTGCCTATAGAAATTTAAATGCCCCAAATGGCAGCATTATCAGAAACGTACACTTGACTTGAAGCATGAAAAATTAGAGCCGGACTAAAAAAAAAAAAAAAAAAAAAATCAATGAGCAGAACTTAAGGGGTAACAGATCTGAAAACTGACAAGTATTTCTTAAGCAGGAGTATAATCACCATGCTCACCATTTCTCTTAAATCCTTCAGTCTCTCTAAATGTTAAAGCATAATCTGCTATTTGTCTACCGCAAATGGATTGTGCCCACTTTAATGTCAGCATAGAAATTCTTATCCAGAGACACTTATTTCCTCCCTTGGCAGGATCTTAATGAGGAGAACACTACAAAACAAGCACAATAATGTCACAGGAGGAAAGGCGCGGTGAGCTACACTGCAAAAAGCAACAAGACTTGCTTCCGAGCTCAGGATTAGCTATGCTGGCTGTCAGTCTCTCCAGGCGCCACATAGAGTCACACAGAATCAGACGCGGTTGATGGCACGGAAGGGTTGGAACCAAGCACAGCCTCTTTAGAAGCAGTAACTTTCTAAATCAGTCACGGCCTGCTTTCCTGTAGACCGAGATGGTACGGCCAGCCCATCCGCAGGGAGGCATGCGCTTTGAAGTGTTTTGCTAGCAGTGGTGATGGATGGGAAGATCTGTCCCATGGGAATGGATGGCCAGGAACAGGTGCAAGACAACTGTCCAGACTCGGCCTTGCAGTCCGACCACAGAACAAAGTATAGTGCCTTCTCCTTATGCAAGGAAACCTGGACCCCACAAACTCCAGGACTGACCTGGTCAAACAGGCTACCAGAGGCACAAAAACCGACCCGAGAGTTCGGAAGACAGCGTTTCTGTCTACTCAATACTTCTGTTCTTGTGGTGCAAAATGCACCTCACTGCAAACTAATAATTTAACAGTCAAAAAAAAAAAAAGAACAGAAAACTTTACTAAGCAATGAAAAGGCAGCTACTCAATTTACTTTGCTCGAGCTTTTCTTATGAAGGTAATCCTCAAAGTGGTATGGTTAGAAGAATACAAGAATTAGCCTTCCTACATAGCTTTGTTTCAACATGTATGTATGTGAGTAAGCCTACATGTGAAAGAAACAGATGTTTCCTTCATTACTTTTAATTCTTATAATCATGTGGGAGAAAGGAGAGCTGGTAAAAACTTCTCTGGACCTTTCTGGAGAAGAAACTAGGGAAATGCCCAAGGACCCACTGGTTTGACTACTTTATAATTCTACTAACCTTCTAAATACACAGAGACAAAAGAGGCTCCCAAAGACACTATTACAGCACAGAATTAAACAGGCATATCCTAATAGAAAGTGAAAATTTTATACCAATAATCTTGTGTATAAACAGTCCCTTTAAATGTAGTCTCTAATTCACCAGAGAGGAAAAGAAATGGAGGAAAAAACATTCAAAAGCACCAAGAACTTTGGAGGGATGCCAAACATATTTACGCTGAACATTTTTCTCAAAATTTTGTTAAAATGAAAACATGATCTAACTTAATCCTCACTCACCTGAGAGACAGGTTCTATGATGGACAAACTAAAGATTAGACACATTAAATAAGGTCGTTGCTCATGGTCATAAGCTAGTGAGTTAGAGCACCCAAACAGGACAAGACTAAAAGGACAAGGTGGAGAAAGTCAACTTTTCAACTTTTTCCGTGAAAATCATTACTTCTATGCCCTTGATTTTTCATTTATTCATTCTGCACACATCCTACTATTGTTGCTGACCTGGACAGAAAAGAAATAAAGGGTGAATGCTGCTCATGTACCAAAAATTCATGGTCACAATTTTAAAAGACGATGTCTAAAACTGGAAGCAAATACACCTGCAAGATGCTTTAGCAAATGAAGAAGACTAGTTTTTCAACCATAAGGCATTTAAATTAAGATCTGTTCTCTGATAAAACATTTAATATCATATTCCACCTTAAAAGGTGTTGTATGGATAAAGAAACCAAAGCAGAAAAATGTGTCATTCTCTGAAAATCTCCTAAGTGAATTAACGATAATGGCAGAAATAGAATTCTAGATATTACATTATGATCTCATCTTTTTAAAATATGCATATGCTAGAGTCCCTTAATTTATATGTCCTGTTAATACATTCTTCAAACAAAAGCCCTGGCCTTGACCACTTCTTCTCAGTGATTCTATTCATATCCTTTAAAATGATGTGAGTGGTAATCTCAGCATTCCCCAAAGCCAAACATATGTAGTCAAACACTAAAGAAAATTTCTTAACATGTAAGAAAATAATTTAACTCAAGGTTTGAAAAAAAATTTCCTATTGGCAATTAGAAATACAATGTATTTATAAGCAATCTAATTCATAGTAGCTTATTTTAAATAATATATTTTATAATATTATATATTATACATATATATTATTTTATATCATACATATTTAACAATATTATTAAAAATGGTTTGTTACCAAACTTTGAAGTTTGTTACTTCAAAGTCAGTAACACAAACTCAGATACTGACTAGATCAATTCCAAAGAAAAAGTTATTAAGTTATAGCATAAACTGAAGTGATAATAGCTAAGATTAAATATTCCAATCCTTCCACTGATGTCTGAGTATGCTTCAGATAGTTTAACCCCTTTAAAGAAGTTTTTCATCCTAATTAGTTAAAAAAAAATCAGGAGTATAACATTCTCCTACTGTTAGAGGAATTTATATACCACTTGTAATTGAAAGATTTTCCAGCAGTATCTGATTATGTCTGAAAATATATATATACATATATATATATATATATATATATATATATACACACACACACACACTTATTATATGATTTGGAAAAAGTATCCAAAGAAGGTAGATGTCTTTCATAAGACATCAGAATAAACCAGCACGTTACATAAGTTTCCAATTTCTGAGGAAATTAAACACTATTTCTTCTTCCATAAAACAATGCTGTACTCGAGTTCCTCGTGAAGCAACTTTATTCTGCCCAAATCCACCTTCTCATGCAGCCCTGCACAACCTTACCAGCTGACATCTACCGCCCTCTCTACATCACTGGACTCTCATTCACCTTGTTTACAACCAGCTTTTCCGTATCATGCTTTCCATTCTTATTATCCAGGCATATACATGCTTCCCCTGAGCATCGTACCTTAGATACCCAACAAAAATTTGCTGACAAACTGAAAGATAACATTTTTTAAATGTTAAAATTGAAGTTAATGGTAGTCATACACACAATCTAACTTAAACTCCATTAGTACTCACAGTGTATCTATGGAACCGTCATTGATATCCCCATTTTGAAGACAAGGAATCCCAGAATCGGAGCATTTTAATAAATTATGCCCAGGATAAAAATTTCAGTAATAGAACCAGGATTGAAATGCAGGGTCTGGGTTCAAAGTCTTATGGCATGGTGCTCTGAGGCTGCCGCTCAAGATATGAAATGGTATCCCCCTCCTAGAAGGGTTAATATGCACTGGAACTCTTCAAAATTACCCAATACCCTAATCTGTTAGCCTTTTTTCTCATATTCTCATGATGCATGACATCAAATGACAAAGGGTTATTGTAAATAAAAGAAAAAGGATTCTAAAATCAGTAGGAACTAAGGAGATAAGAAAAATGCCTTCAAATTATACAACTTTACAAAATTATACACCTATACTCTATGACTGTAAATTAAATAGTCCCTACATTAGAATATCATGTTCTCATTATTCACAAATTCCTGTCCATAAAAAAGGCAAAATAATCATAGAAAGTTATCTAGACTCTTCATGTTAGAACAAACATCTAAGATCATCTAATTCTACTGATTATTTCACAGATAAGGAAACTGGGCCCAGAACGATTCAACAGCCTCAAGGCCATATTGTTATTAATAAAGTCCAAGATAAGAAATGGGCCCCCTAAATATAATACCAGCCTAATTGCTTTGTCCACTGGTTAAACTATAATTACACTATGCTGGTATAATTATATACCGTGTTTCTAGAGGAACACTGAAAATAAGAATTATTAATTACATATGTCAATACCTAAAAGATCCTTACACTTTAGTGTAACAACCTAAATTTTCATATGAGAAAGCTGAGGCACAAATAAACCAATACATTTTGCCCAAAATTTAAATTTATTCTTAATCAGTTCAATGAAAATTCTCCCTCAAACAATGAAAAATATATTAGGGTATAAAGAAAATTCATCACAGTAACTGAGAGCATCTTTGTAGAAGCAGTCTCCCTATCTCTTCTTACTCATCTATACTTTCTTAGATCTTCCACATGTTCTAAAAAGACTGTCATAAAGCCTATCTGATTATCAACATAATATCCTCTACTGTGAGTTGTATCTGAAAACAAGACAAATATCCTTCAATTACAACCCAGTGAAATTTCCCTTTTTTAAGAAACGATTAATGAACAATTTTACATTTGGTAGTGTATATATGTCCATGCCACTCTCTCACTTTGCCCCAGCTTACCTTTCCCCCTCCTGTGTCCTCAAGTCCATTCTCTACGTCTGCATCTTTATTCCTGTCCTGGCCCTAGGTTCTTCAGAAACATTTTTTTTTAGATTCCATATATATACGTGTTAGCATACAGTATCTGTTTTTCTCTTTCTGACTTACTTCACTCTGTATGACAGACTCTAGGACCATCCACCTCACTACAAATAGTTCAATTTCATTTCTTTTTATAGCTAATACTCCATTGTATATATGTGCCACATCTTCTTTAACCATTCATCTGTCGATGGACACTTAGGTTGCTTCCATGTCCTGGCTATTGTAAATAGTGCTGCAATGAACACTGTGATACATGACTCTTTTTGAATTATGGTTTTCTCAGGGTATATGCCCAGTAGTGTGATTGCTGGGTCGTGTGGTAGTTCTATTTTTACCAAATGTAAAATAGATAGCTAGTGGGAAGCAGCCTCATAGCACAGGGAGATCAGCTCGGTGCTTTGTGACCCCCTAGAGGGGTGGGATAGGGACGGTGGAGGGAGACGCAAGAGAGAGGGGATAGGGGGATATATGGATACATACAGCTGATTCAATTTGTTATACAGCAGAAATTAACACACCATTGTAAAGCAATTATACTCCAGTAAAGATGTTAAAAAAGGAAGAAAAGTTATTTCTACCATGTAATAATCTAATAAATCAAGAAGTCAAGATTAAAAATAGTGAACGAAATGAGAAAGTAAACGTGTTGATGTGTCTATCATATAAAATATTTTTAATGTCAGTGAAGGAGGCAAGGATAGTACGTTCAACCTTAGCTTGATTTTTTAAAAAACTAATCGCAACATATGTTTAATTTTTACTTGGTTCTAGAAGCTTCTATGAGTAAAAATCAATAAAACTGCAAAACTAAGATTTTGACAAGATGTCATTTATATCAAAAAAGTATCTCCTTTCTGGCATCTTGATTTTAATATCATAACAAATAACCCTTTCAAAAATACACTTCCAAGCTTTTTCTTATATTAAAAACAAAGTTTCAAAAGGAACACACCCTGTAGTTGAAAGGCAGAACTCCCCACCCTTCACTTCCCTCCACCTCTTTTCAATTCAGCTGCGGCCACACAAATTCCAACACAAGGGAAGGCAACTTGGTAATGTCAGAAATACAGCAGGCCCATGAAAACGAGAATCGAAAACCAAATACACTCTAGGACAACAAGAAGTAAAGCCAGGATGACAAAGAGAAGTAGGAAAACACGGGGGCAGAATCCGTTTCTAAAGCAGCATGGTATTCAGCAGCGCTCTGCCTTCAACTCAGCTCACCCTGCTCCACTCGAGTTCTTTTCATGTGTCATCAGAGGACATTATTCTTTTCAAAGTGAAGAGCAGTGAAGGGATTCTAGTTATTTCATGAGACATCTACCCGAGGTTAAGAGGAGGAAGGCAGGAAAAAAAAAAATGCATTGTCTGGGAATTTCTTTCCCCCCAACCACAACGACTGTTTTTCTATCTTCCGATAGATGAAACTCTTCAGTATAGAAGGGGAAAGTAAATAAGAGGAAGAACTGTAATTCTTGAGCCTGTGCCAGTTTACAGTATTTAAAAAAAAGAATCTGCGCCACAGCTTGGCGGCTGGCCATATTTACAGTAAGCTATCTAGTGTTTTGCCCAACGGGAAGAACAAAGGACTCTGTGTAGTGTTGCTGGGTCTGTGCGTTTCAAATATTGTGGAGAGAAGGAATGTAACCCCACATGCAATAGACCCTTTCCTTTTTACAGCTCTCTCTCCTCAATGACTCTCAAATTATAGTCACAAGAGTCTCCAAAAGGGCAAGAGAAAGGCTACTGGGCTAAGAGTTTTAGCTTAAACTTTAAATAACCATGTATTTTACTTGCCAAGATAGCATATCTATTCATTTAGATTGAACTTTAAAAATTTCCAAAGCTTACGAACACGTGATATTTAACAATATAGGTGGACTCTGCCTTCTGAGAACAGCTAAACCTGAAACAAGAAGCTTCTTGGGGAGTTTTAATATCTCTTCTTTCCAGTATGTTGTGACACATTTTTAGCCAACAAAATGGACTGAATGACACGAGGAAAATTACATTAGGGACCCGACGACGATTTTAATAGAGCGCATTCCTACTTTGTTTCCAGAAGTAACTCAAAATTTAAAGTGACAGTTTTATGACCAGCATATTAAAATCAACCACTACAAAAACTCTTTTCCCCCAAAGTGACACTTCTTTTGAAACTATGCCCAGATACAATGTAAATGAAAATGAAGTATACTGCAATTTTTATTTCTTTATCTATACCTAAGGTTACATATTCGCTTCGGCCGAAAAAAAAGTTTATCTTAAATATCAATGTGACGGACAACACACCTCTGATTTAACTTTTAGTTTCCTCATTGACATTCTGTTCTAAGGGGAGAAGGATGACCAAAGAAAGGTGAATAAGTGTAATAGATGGACTATTAGTGAAAACTGCTGAAGAGAAAACATAAAGAAGGAATGGGGGGTTACGATTTGGTGGGGCAGGAAGAAGAAGGTGCGGTTTTAGGGAAGGTGTCTGGGAAGGTGTATCTGGAGTTGTACAAGGGAACCAGCCTCTGGGTATCACCAGCACACGACGGGGTTTCCTAAGGAATCAACAAGTCGTCTCAACGACTGTGAAGCTCTCCCCAAAGAACGGGGGCAGACAGCAAAGCGACTTTTCTTTAAACACAGATGCTGTTCCCCAAATGAGAAAAGGAGCTCATGTGGGCACAGAAGGAATGTGAAAAAAAGAGAGAAAAAGAAAGCGGATGAACAAGGGAGAAGCAAAGCCATGGACAGCGGGGAATGATGTGAAGAGAAAAGGTTTTCAGGCAGTGGCCTAAACATTAATAATAATTAGCAGAACAGCTGGACATGAGACATTTGGAAAGAGAGTTTGTAAACTATTGAAGCCTGGAAGAGGCTTCTCAGGAGAGTTTGAGTAGCTACATGGAGGAATCACCAAGATACTTCTACAGCAGGGTAGTTTACTGAGATTTTATTTTTGTTCTGTTTCCAGTGTTTTGTTTTGTTTTGTTTTGTTTTGTTTCCTTGTGGGGACAGATGGGGGAAGGAACTTCTCTGGGATCCAGGCAGTCGGGCCTCCCAATGCCCAGGAAAATAACAGGACCCGAGAAATAAATGGGTGTGTGGTGCAAATACAGACTGTGCCAGCATGTCCTGGAAATCTTCATGCCACCTTCAAGGGGTTACATGGATTTGGACAACAGACACACCAGATACATGAGGGGAAAGTACAGACTGACAGCCAGAGGGACCTCCTCAAATGTTCTACTCTGTGTGTAACCTCTGGGTCTTCCACATCAGCCATGGAGGAAGTTAGAGGAATAATAATGAGTATGACTAGGAAGATTCAATTTCCTTCCAATCTGGTTGCTTAGGGGCTCTTGAGAAAGAAAAAAGTAACTGAAAGGCAACAATAAGAAGACATTCATACCCATTAGAGTAGCAAAAACTTTAAGCTCATTAATAGCAGTGTTGGCAAAAATGTGAAACCAGGAGGACCCTCATACACTGCTAGTAGGACTATAAATTGTAAAAGAACTTGGCAATGACTAGAATAAAATGAAGACAGGCATACTCCATGCACCGTCAATTTCATTTACAGGAATAGACCCAGAAAAATGGTTGCATCTCTGCACAAAGAAACACATAAAAGTATTCACTGCACCATGGTTTGCAATAAAGAAAAATTACAAAGAATTTTCATCAAAAGGAAATGGAAGAAACAAATTATGTTCATATAATAGGATATTAAAGAGCAATGAAAATGAATTCATGGAATCAACCTGCACCAGCAAAACAAGGGAGGGACGGAGGGAGGAAAAAGGAAAAAGGAAAAGATGAACAAACAATGCAAGTTACAAAAGAATACATAGTATGCTATACTATAAAGAGTAAAAGCTGGAAAACCCACTAGAGGGAGAGTAAGCAACTAATGAAAAAGGATTGGGAACTAAAATTTACCTCATAATTTAATTACGTGTCTAAATTTAACTGTACAGAAAATCCAGATACCTCTTTTGGAATATGCATATTATTATTCTTATATAGCTTTTATTTAGAAATTTGATTTAAGGATGTAAATCAAGTATTCTTTATGCCAGAAGTTCTCAGATAGAGGTGGCCAGGAATTCATCAGGGGATCCAGGCAGGGATATACAGCCTCCCCACTTCCAGGGAGGAAAGGATTTGATCTCTGGTGTGCAAATGGGTAGAGCAGAACCTTCTAGCATAAAAGCAACATGGGCAGGGAGCTCACCCTCCCCGCCAGAGCCAGGCTGTTTCTGCTTTGGGAAATGAGGTCCTGGAAAAGTACCAGTAAGGCACCAGCGGAGTTTCTAGGTGCAATTTTCAAACGGGTCTAAGAAACCATCCCTTTGTAACAACTATCTGAGCTTCTGTTCAGAAACAAGAGTTGACAAGAGATGACAGGCCAATTCTGAAGTAAAAGAAAAACAAAAGTTTATAGTACTCTCCCGTATTATCTACTAAACAAGCATCTTCAACTTTCTCTGGCTGCCTGGGATACAGAGAATGATGAGATGCAGTGAAGGGTTCAAAGAATAATTTGAAAATCTATTTCAAAAGCTTGAAGATATTGAGAAGCTGGAGAACATTAAGCCTGGCCTCTGTACTTACTTTTCCTCACAGGTGCTCATTTACTAAGTCCCTATTTTAGTATGACTACACTTTAATGCCAACTAATCCTCTACTTTCACCTAATTCGGAAAACTAAAATTAAGGATTATATGAAAAAGTTCATAAGAATAGATTTAGATGATTTTAATTTTAATTATTCAAAAAGGTGCATGGGAAATTTAGATTTTTTTTAAAAATGTAGTGATTTAGGGTAAATATAGCGCCAGTGGTACTCTGCACGCACATAAACTTTTTTCCTTTGTTTTTATTGAGATATAATTCATATAACATGTTTTTCAAGTGTACAATTCAGTGATTTTTAGTATATTCACAAAGTTGTACAACCACTGTCTCTAATTCCAAAATATTTTTATCATCCCCCCAAAAACTCTGTACACTTGAGAGTCACCTCCCACACTTCCACCCCTCCCCACACTCCATCTCCAGCCCGACAACCACTCAACTATGTTCTATGTCTACGGAACTGACGACTCTGAACACTTCAAATAAATGGAATCAGACAATATGTGGTCTTTTGGGTCTACTTTCTTTCACTTGTCATAATGATTTTAAGTTTCATATATGTTGTAGCACGTATCAGTACTTAATTCCTTTTTATGACCCTAAAATATTCCACTGTATCGCTATACCACATGTGTTTATTCATTTGTCAGCTGGTGGACTTTTTGGCTATTATGAAATAACACATCTATGAACATTCGTCTGCAAGTTTTTGTGTGAACATAAGTATTTCCAGTTTTCTTGGAATTGCTGGGTCATATGGTAATTCTACGTTTAAGCTTTTAAGGGTTGCCAGACTTTCCCAAAGCAGTTGCACCATTTTCCATTCCTACCAGCAATGCACGAAAGTTCCAATTTCACCACATCCTCACCAACACTTGTTATTCTCTGTTTAATGACAGCCATATTAGTGGGCATGAAGTGGTAGTTCACTGCAACCTTGATTTGCATTTCCCTAATTACTAATAATACTGAGCATCTTTCAGCACAAAGGCTTTTAGAAAAATAGTTTTTCCATATAGCTTATATTGATCTAACTAGTGCTACAACAATAACGAATGAGTTTAACTCTTGTATAATATTTTTCTTACATAATTAGACCTAACAGATTTACACAGTCAATGAGTATTTATTTTGTGAACAAGGAAACTGCTAGAAGATCATCAAAAAGTAAATCTTGGGACTTCCCTCATGGTCCAGTGGTTAAGAATCAGCCTTCCAATGCAGGAGACACGTGTTCGATCCCTGGTTGGGGAACTAGGATCCCACATGCCACGGGGCAACTAAGCCCATGCTCCACAACTACTGAGCCCATGTGCTCTAGAGCCCATGTGCCACAACTAGAGAGGAGCCTGCACAGTGCAATGAAGAGCCCACGCGCCGCAACGAAAGATTCCACATGCTGCAACTAAGACCTGACGCAGCCAAATAAAAAAAATTTTTTTAAATAAAGTAAATCTTTAAAACGTACATACGCCGATATAAGATTTTATACATCTATATAGTTATGAAATTTTATACATTTATATGCTTATAATATGCATATATTTTGTCCTTCTTTAGCCAAAATGGTTGATCAAAGGAACATTAGCATAAGCATAAAGTTTGGGAAAAGCAGTTCAATATCTTATAGCAAAGTAGTAAATGGTGGTAAGTAGCTAGCCCAGTTGTTCAAATGCCATTTATTATTTCTCTAAAAAAATATGATTCTAAGTAATCACTAAAAGTTTCATTACTTGTTACAGTTTTCAAATTGCTTTAATCTCACTTCTGTGACCTTTCTATGTGCTAGCCCAAAATAAAACATTAACAAACTATATTCAGAAACACTTCAGTATTAATTCAAGTACTAGAAGGTACACTTTCTCTTTTGACAAAATACATTACTGCCCACACTCATGACATTTAAGACCTCTGTACAATAAAAGTTAGGATTGAGACTGATGTTTAAAACATGGAAAATTCAATCAAAATGTTGCGATTTTTCAAAACCTAAAATAAGTCAAAAGCTCAAAGTACTGCTGATAGCAACAGTTAACTCATTCAAGCTATGATCTTTAACTCATTCAGGATATGCTCACTTGATCATTTAGTAAATGATGCCATAATTTTTTCCACTGCAAGTACCAAAACCATTTGGTGACCCTGTTAATATTTTATGTATGTGTATATATTCAGATGTTCTGGTCTAACCACTAATTCCCCCCAATATATTCTGTATTTCCAGCCTCAATACGTTTGTTCATGTAAGTTTCCCTGTCTGGAATTTTCCTTTCTCCAGTCTTCTTTTTCTACACCACTGCCATCTAACCACATCCAATACAAGCCCATAATTTATACAAAGCTGTTGGTTTAACTATTCCCTCCACTGAACAGTTACACCAAATATCAGTGGGGGCAATTAAATTCACGGATAGGTAAAAGGAGCTGGATTTTGAAGAACCAAGGATGACTCCTAGGTTTCTCATTTATTTGACTATGTAGGTCACATCCCCTTCTCCATAAACATGTCATGAAGGTAGGAGTCAACTCAAAGAGGACAGCCTCCAAAACAGAAGGTGCAAAAATAGTTGCCTGGGCTTCCCTGGTGGCGCAGTGGTTGGGAGTCTGCCTGCCGATGCGGGGGACACGGGTTCGTGCCCCGGTCCGGGAGGATCCCACATGCCGAGGAGCGGCTGGGCCCATGAGCCATGGCTGCTGAGCCTGTGCTCCGCAACGGGAGAGGCCACAACATTGAGAGGCCCGCGTACCGCAAAAAAAAAAAAAAAAAAAAAAAAAGTTGCCTTTCTAGGATCTCTAAATGAATTCATTATTATGTATTCATTCATTTATTCAGCCTTTATTCCACCTCTTCCTAAGTGGACCCTAACCTAGTGCTAAGGATAAAAATAGGAAGATGGTCCATGCATTTAATAAATATCTAATATTAATTAAGCACTTACTATATAACAGTTGCTCCACATCTGCACTGTTACAGACATATCTTGGGAGATATTGCGGGTTCAGTTCCAGGCCACCTCAATAAGTGAGTCACATGAATTTTTTTGGTGTCCCAGCGCATATAAAAGTTATATTTACACTATATTTTAGTCTATTAAGTATGCAATAACATTATGTTTCAAAAATGTACATATCTTAATTTAAAACTATTTTATGGCTAAAAAATGCTAAACATCATCTGAGCCTTCAGCAAGTCATAATCTTTTTGGTGGTGGAGAATCTTGCCTTGATGTTGGTGGCTGCTGACTGAACAGGATAATGGCTCTGCTGAAGGCTGGGGCTGCTGTGGCAATTTCTTAAAATAAGACAACAATGAAGTTTGCCACATCGATTAACTTTTCCTTTCACAAACGATTTCTCTGTAGCATGCAATGCTATTTGATAGCATTTTACCCACAGTAGAACTTCTTTCAAAACTGGAGTCAATCCAACATAAATTATGTCCGCTATATTTCAATTAAAAAATGGAATCAATCCTTTCAAACCTTCCCACTGTTCAATCAACTAAGTTTACGTAATATTCTAAATCCTTTGTTGTCATTTCAACAATCTTCACAGCATCTTCACCAGGAGTAGATTCCATCTCAAGAAACCACTTTCTTTACTCATCCATAAGAGGCAACTCCTTATCTATTCTAATTCTGGTTCTCTTGCTATTTCCACCACATCTGCAGTTTCTTCTTCAACTGAAGTCTTGAACTCCTGAAAGTCATGCATGAGGGCTAGAATCAACTTCTTCCAAACTCCTGTTAATGTTGACATTCTGACCTCTGACCTCTTCCCATGAATCACAAACATTCTTAACGGCATCTAGAATGGTGAACTGTTTCCAGAAGGTTTTCAATTGACTTTACCCAGATCCATCAAAGGAATCATTATCTACGGCAGCTACAGCCTTACGAAATGTACCGCTTAATAAGTAAGAGTTGAAAGTCAAAATTGCTCCTTGATCCATGGGTTGCAGAATAAGTGTGTTAGCAGACATGGAAACATTAATCTCACCTTACATCTCCCCTCCATCAGAGCTCTTGGGTGCATTGTCAATGAGCAGTAATATTGTAAAAGGAATTTTTTTCCTGAGCATTAGGTCTTGAGAGTGGACTTAATATATTCAGTAAACCATGCTATAAATAGATGTGCTGTCATCCAGGCTTTGTTTTTCTATTTATAGAGCAAAAGCAAAATAGATTTAGCATAATTCTTAAGAGCCCTAGGATTTTCGGAATGGTCAATGAGCACTGGCTTCAACTTAAAGTCACCAGCTGCATTAGCCCCTATCATGAGTCAATATGTATTTTGAGGCTTTGAAGCCAGGCACTGACTTCTCCTCTCTAGCTATGAAAGTCCTAGATGGCACCTTCTTCCAACAGGAGGCTGTTTCATCTCCACTGAAAATCTGTTGTTTAGTGTAGCCACCTTCATTACTTATCTTAGCTAGATCTTCTGGATAACTTGCTGCGGCTTCTACATCAGCACTTCTGCTTCATCTTGAACTTTTATATTATAGAAATGCCTCCTTTCCTTAAACCTCATGAACCAGCCTCTGCTAGCTTCAAACTTTTCTTCTGCAGCTTCCTCACCTCTCTCAGCCTTCAGAAAATTGAAGAGTGTTAGGACCTTGCTCTGAAGTAGGCTTTGGTTTAAGGGAATATTGTGGCTGCTCTGATCTTCTATCCAAACCATTAAAACTTCCCTCATATCAGTAATAAGGCTGTTTCACATTCTTATCATTTGTGTGCTCACTGGAGTAGCATTTTTAACTTCCTTCGAGAACATTTCCCTTACATGCACAACTTGGCTGTATGGCCCAAGAGGTCTAGCTTTTGGCCTGTCTTGGCTTTTAACATGCCTTCCTCACTAAGCTTAATCACTTCTAGCTTTATTTATTTATTTATGTATTTTGTGGTAGGCGGCCCTCTCACTGTTGTGGCCTCTCCTGCCATGGAGCACAGGCTCTGGGCGAGCAGGCTCAGCGGCCATGGCTCACGGGCCCAGCCGCTCCGCGGCATGTGGGATCTTCCCAGACCGGGGCACGAACCTGTGTCCCCTGCATCGGCAGGTGGACTCTCAACCACTGCGCCACCAGGGAAGCCCTCTAGCTTTTGATTTAAAGTGAGAGACGTGACTCTTCCTTTCACTTGAACGCTAAGAGGCCACTGCAGGATTATTAATTGGCCTAAATGCAATATTGTTGTGTCTCAGGGAATAGGGAGGCCTGAGAAGGGGAGAGATGGGGGAATGGCCAGTTGGTGGAGATTTATTGATTAAATTCACCATCTTATATGGGTGTGGTTCATGATGCCCCAAAATAATTATAATATCAATAGTAACATCAAAGATCACTGATCACGGGCTTCCCTGGTGGCGCAGTGGTTGAGAGTCCGCCTGTCGATGCGGGGGACATGGGTTCGGGCCCCGGTCCAGGAGGATCCCACATGCCACAGAGCGGCTGGGCCCGTGAGCCATGGCCGCTGAGCCTGTGCGTCCGGAGCCTGTGCTCCGCAACGGGAGAGGCCACAACAGTGAGAGGCCCGCGTACCGCAAAAAACAAACAAACAAAAAAAAACAACAAAGATCACTGATCACAAATCACCACAACAAATATAATAATGAAAAAGTTTGAAATACTGTGAGAATTATCAAGATGTGACCTAGAAACATGAAGTGAGGAAATGCTGTTGGAAAAATGGTGCCAAAAGACTTGCTCGATGTGGGGTTGCCACAAACCTTCAATTTGTAAAAAAACACAGTATCTGTGAAGTGCAGTAAAATGAGATATGTCTATATTTTTAATCTTCACAAAAGACCCTACTATTTTATTCACTGCATAGAAACAACAGCCTCTAGAAGTGAAGTTGTCCAAACTCACAAAACTAACCAGTACTCAAGCCAAGATCAAAAGACAAATCTGGAGGGAAAAAAAAATAAACGACAAATTTTTCCAACTCCAACGTCACCCAATCTCAATATCTGAGGCAGCTCAATCAGTGAGAAGTGTATTAAGGTATAAAAATACATATTACATAGATGCAATCATTATGTATTTTATAGCATATAAAACTAATGTCTATAATTTCCATGACATTATACATTAAATAGGCTACTCTAGTTTTCTTATTCTAAAATATAACGTAATTTCTTTTATAAAATATTTTATAAAATTTTTCATAAATCTTTTGTAAAATTATAAAAATAGGCTATGAATGGCAGTAATTGGCTTAGTAGAGTTTTAAAACCATAATCTATTTATAGGTTCTAACCTCTTATTGTCAATCAAGAGATCTGTTTTGGAGAAAAGAGTAAAGTAAGAGTCTGTAAGTAATATTAAAAGAAGGATGTAGTTAGGATCTTATAAGTAAAGTAGGACTACACATAAAGCAGTGAAACAGTATTACTCCTTCTCTCCCCCCAAAAAAAAAGACCTGCTCCCCACCCATTCCTTAAAAAAAATGTAAATGGTTAAAGTCTCAATTTCCTCAGAGGTAATATTTTCAAATCCAGTGTGTCACCACAAGATGAAGATCATTTACCCAAAGTGTAAATAAGAAGGCCTAAAAATTAGATAATAAGCAAATACTCAGAATATTCTCAAAATTAATCTGCGACAAGAGTTAAGAGAGTCACAACTTGATTATTTTAATGTATGATAACGTGTAGGGTAGCATGAAATATCGTCATGCTGCATGTTTCATTATATTGTATAAAAAGTGGCTATAATAATATGAACTAAAGTAGCAATTTTCAATGATTTTCCAGCGTTTTCCTTTCTGAGCTGAGAAAACCAAGCCTTAGGCAATCAGAGTGGAGATAAATCTACTGTATTAAGAGGCATTTTACCTTCATGTAAATCAAGACAATGTAGTTATAATTTTGTTATGCTCCAGTGTACAGTAGCCGAAAAATCTAGATCTTTGTTACCTTTAGGATAATTTCATACTCGAGCCTTTGGTTAACAATTATGGGTTTTCTATATTTTGTGTGTCTGAAATTAAACATGACAGCTTTGTCACAATTTTTTGAAGTTTTATAAATGTTAAACAACAGCTGTTTGACTAGGGATTTACCATACCAAAATGTAAACAAACATCACCGGTGCAAAGGGTCTAAGTTTACAACTTTAACACCATAATCCAAGGACACAGTTTGATTTCCCAGGCTCTATAAATAAGCACCTTTTAAAGCTGGATGACAGCAATAAGGAACTACACACTTAGTAAATGATAGGGGGTTTTGTTGTCTTTTAAGAACCACGATTCATTGGCAATTTCTGGGAAGGAAAAGCAATACACGTTATGTAGACTACACTTGGCATCTACTGTTCTACATATTCAAAATAGAATTCAAATGATCACGTATGATAAACAATGCATATTTCCTATCATCCAAAATATTGAGACTATAAAAACAAATAATTTCTACCTGTAATAATAGAAGCTAAAATTTTTCACATCAATATGTGATCACTTGCTAGTAATTTTCTTATTCTTATATATATATGTTCATATACAGTATATATCTTTTTATTTAAAAGCACATTGGATTCTCTGTCAGTAAGGAAGTATCATGAGAATATTGTCGTGTTCCTAAATCAACATTTTTTTCTAAATGTTACTGACAAATAAAGACATACCGTATGGCCCCATCAACTGAATGATGTTTTTTTTTTTATCCAAATGGTTTACATAAAACTTACTAATATTTTGCACTTCAACACCACGTGGTTTTGAACTTACTCCTCAAGCCTAAAATTCAGTACACATTCTGAACAAACAAGAAACTATATTTGCTAAATGTAATTCCCCCAACTGTATACAACATGTTTTTCTTATTCTATTTGGTGAAAACTACAGATTTTCCCTATGCTTTTGTCAATTCTGCAGCCAAAATGTTCTGTTATCTGTTCTTCATAAGACGCCATGTAAATGGAGAACTGTGAATTAATTTAATAAAACATTTAATGGCATGGTACTGCTTCTTTTCAAAGTCATTTGTAAAAATACTGGGAACTAGGCAGATTGGTAACCACTCTGCAATCACAGGTCTTAGAGTAACTGCAAAGGAAGACCCAAAGGCCATCAGGGCAAAGTCTGTACACCCCTGTTCCTGGAGGAATGATCTCCCAGGACAACATGATCTTGAGGGTAGAAAGGAGAACCTATATCTTCCCGTGTCTGTTTTATCAAAGTGGAGGATCATGCCTCTGTTTGTCCATGGGCCCGGCAGAGGTTAGCAGGTCTCTAAGCACTAATATGACTTGGATTCAGGGAGCTGCACTGGAACCACAGAGATCCTCCTATAGGACAGCAACACTCAGATGGCCAAAGACAGGACCCGAGAAAGAAGCTACCACCGAAACGAAAGAACAAATCCCCAGGAAAACAGATTTATCACATCACCGTTACATAATAGGAAGAAACCGTATGCATCAGGCAGCTTGTGCTAAAACGCTTAGTGATCTCATTCTTACCATAACAAATTATCTGCCAGCAAAGATCTTCAAGGTCGAACCCTGGCAACAATTAAAAAATAATGAAAAGCATTCATCCCAAAGGCAGAGTTAGAATGTTTTAGTTTGAAGCAATGTGCTGTATATTTTATTAGCTATAACTTGTTTAATTATTCATTGCAACTCTGCTTATATTCCATACAGAAACCTCAGGTTGCTCAGATTTCTATCTGAAATCCTAGGGTTTTGTTTTTTTTTTGCCTTATTCAAGGGCAAATGCCTTAAGAGACCAAAATGTCTCTCCCCGATTTTCAGTGGAACACAAAGATGTATTTGTTTAGAATAAAATACTAAATTAAAGCCAGAAAGAGACAGATGGAAAAAGAGAGGGGAAGGAAGGGAGAGAAAAAGAGAAAGGCAAGACAGACAGATGCACTATTTTATCTTGGCAAATCATGCAAACCTCTGTGGCCAGACTTTCCACGGGGGTCCCCCTGCTGCACCTCAGCTGCACACGCCCCTCCCGTCCCACCTGCCTTCTCCACGAACCTGTGCTGTTCTCAGGGTCCAGGACCCCCTGCAGCCTCAAAGGCTGACTGAAGCACTGCTAGGCACTTTCCAAAAGCCTCCACGTGGTTTCCCATCAGTGATGCCACCTCTGTCTCCTTGAGCTGCTTCCAGGCACATTTTGCCTCTAAAGACAGAGCTACTGTCATCAGTTTAATCATCTGCCTTTTTCCGATACACAGGTGAGCCAAAGGAGCTCTCTGCCGGAGGAGCAGACAGGGTACAAGAGGGACCAGGGAGGGGAGCAGTTCTGCTCTGGGATGTCAACGTGACTGGTGTCTGCACACCTGAAACCAGCATGATGAGCATCTGCGAATAAGTCCCCGTCACTCACATGGCATCGAGGCCCCCGGCTCCTCTCTCCACAGCTCTGAACATGAGCGTCCAAAAAAGAAAATTCAACTCTAACGCCAAAATTCACAGGGCCACTCCCTTGTGTGGGCACAGGTCTGAGCCACAGATGAGTCTTAAACGGGTGACATTCTGGACAAATGGCACACCTCGGCTTTCCTTCCCATACAAACGAAAGCCTTAAATAAGTAACCTGATGGTAATGTTTCCTAAAAATGACCAACAGGACTATATATACTTAATCAACCTCACGTGCGGGGATGTAAAAGTGAGCTAGATTTGGAGTCAAACTGAGTAAATTGTCGGCAACAGACTTGGACAATCAAAATATCTTTTACCTTGGAGGGATCACAGTGATTCGTTTCACTCCCTCATTTGAGAGGCCAGGGGAAGAAACCCTTATGCCAAGAAGAATGAAGCAGCTTGTTGAGCATAACAAAGTCAGACAAGGGCAGACTCAGCAGCAGACCCCAGGCTCCCTTAATACTGGGTCTGTAGCATCTCTATAACACTACAAATTGCTGGAATTCAAGAACTCCCTGTGGTCCATTTCAAAAGAAAAGACTATAGAATGTTAACTTCTTTTTATTCTATTGTTCTTTAGAGCTTTGTCTTGTTCCTAAATCAATGACAAAAAATGTAGTTCTGTTCTACATGCCAATTTCCAGGGTTTTGTCTTGGCCTGTCTGCCATGGCACTTCTGCACATAGGTGAGTGTGTGTGTGGGGTGGGGGTCCTTCTACCTGCCTGTCTAGTCTACCCTCCTTTTTCTTTAGCAACACAACCCCTGTTACATGCAGAGCAGCAGTTCCCAGCTAAGAAACTACATAACCCAACCTCTGCTTCAGCTACAGATGGCAGAGACCTAGCTCTGGACAATGAAATATAAGCAGCAGAAGCTGCCAGTGGGAGCTCCCAGGAAAGCTCTTTAAAAGGGAGCAGATTTGACTGGTTTGTGCCTTTTGTTCCTTGCCTTTTACCTTCTTCATTCCTAGGAGGATCCTGGAGGTGTGGCAGCCACTTTGTCACCATGAGACAACCAGCATGAGGATGAAAGCAGGACAACCAAAAGGAGGGCTGAACAGAAAGTCAGAAAGATCCTCAGATCTGATTATGTTGTAAGGCTCCCTACCCTTCCCTGGGCAGTCTAGATAGGAGAAAAAGAGACCTCTGTTTGATTAAGCCACTGTGGCTTGAGTTTTCAGTTGCTCACAGCTGAAATTATTCCTTATTTATATATCAGGTGTCAATAGATGTCACCATGAACAAGAAAAAAAATCACAATTGTACATTTTCAATTGTATAGTTCAAAAAAATTTTTACGGTCACACGTTTAGACACACCACTGACTGAATGCTCACTTACTGGAACTAACACATGGTAACACTGCTCTGTAGAGGAGGGCAGGATGGCACTTGGAAGAGCTATCAATGTGTCCCACTGTAAAGAAAAAAACAAAGTCACCTGAATGCATAAAGTGCTAAAAATGATTGCATCTTGAGAAAAGTTGAGGTAAGCTGGGTCCGTAACTTGGAGTAATCTCTAAGAATTGAACAGCGACAGCAACATCTCCTATATGAACTGGGGATGCTGTTTTCTCAAAAGGATATTTTTACTCTAAACAGCTGATTTCACAATGTCTAAATTCTGCAATTTAGTGCAAGCAGTATTTTACAGGTGGTGCAAAGAACATCCAGGCAACTGGTTACCCACATCCTATGAACTACTTTGTAGCCAGAAACACAATCAGAATATGAACACACCCCTAAAAATCCTGCCACCTACACTGCATTTCTGGTAAGTCATTTTCTATGTCCAGATTCCTTCCTGAGACTACCCAAGAATTCTCAGAGGCTACCACCTCTGCCTCTGCCAGACGCATTCATTTTTATTCTTGTCTCATTTGCAAATTCTAATAAGCTGAAAGGAGAAAACGGCTTCAGAAAATAACTTATATGCTACAGTAGTTTCCTTTACTTTTTCTCAGAATATTAGGCAAGTAAATAAAAGTCCCATACATTAGGACAAAATGATAAAGTACTGCAAGGCTGCATCAGCCTTAGATAGACACTCTTCTAAATTTTAAATTACACCCATTTTACTCCTCAAAATGTGTATTTGCATCACATCACAACTTCACATAAAAACATATCAAGCGTCAGCCCCAATTTCAACATATAAAACCAGATAGAAAATGACAAAATGCCTAGCTACGAGTAGGAGAACATTAAACAGTCATTTATTTGGAACTAAATAAACCTATTTCTTAACAATGCATGTCATTTAGTCGCTGTCTTGCCCAAATACTTTTTAGAAGGACTAGTAGGGATAGCTGAAAACTGAGATGCATTCTGTAGTCACAGGGCTTGTAGGAGACTCGGATGAGAAAGTGGAGTTTCTCTGGCTCTCCTGAAGCTCCGCCATCCTCAGGCAGGGGACTTGGGTGGCATATAACCCTGGCAAGTGAGTTGGAAAGGGACATGTGAACTCACAGGCATTGCCTTTGCAGGCACCCTACAGCATGCTGGCTTACATGAGAAAGCTTTGCTTGGCTAAGATCATAACTAAGCTATGTTACAGGTCAATACTTTAAAAACATATGTTATATCTCAACTGATTCAATGTTCAATTTCCAGGTCTAGCTTTCATCTAAGATTTCCACTTTTATCTACCAAAGCATTACACTTGGTTCTTCCTAAGATTCAAGGAAAGCCTCTCCCGGCCACACCCTCACCCCCAGGTCTTTGAAGCCATCCAACTTGCAATTAACAGCAGTGAGGGGCCTGGCCAGATCCTTCAGAAAGGGCAGAGCCCCAGGTGAAAAAGAGCTCACTGCAGAGAGAACCTCGTCCACCTGTATATGAAAATAAAGATGGCAGGGCTGTGCCATGATTCTACAGTGCGCAGCTACAGTGGCTCACCTGCAGGGTTCAAAAGATGGGCGTTTCCATTGTAAGTGCACTATTTTCAGGATATTAATTTGGTAAATGTACCTGTAGAGTATATTTGAAAAATATACTGTTCTTGTAGTTTTAGAAGTCTTCTTGCCCTTTGCTTTTTTTTCTTTCTCCATTTATCTCTTTAGTTTTACTTTTGTGAAATTGAGGCTTTCCTCTCTTCCCAATTACAGGAAAAATCCCGCGTTTTCCAGTTTAACTTATAATAAGACAATCTTTGTAGATAAGAATTAAAAAACTCAACTGTACAAAAAAGTACACTCTTTGGACTGACAGGTACATATCTTGTATCCTCTATGCGTCTTATAGTGATTACAATGAGATAATCAAGTCTTAGGTGTACATTATTTCATTTAAATATACAGAAGACATGCTATTGGTTACCAACTATAACAGAGCTTTAAGAACAAAAATACTTAAAGGATAAAGGATACTGCTGAGGCTAAAAACCTATATTCACAAACCATTTTTCATATTTAAAATGCAATAAGAAATTTAAATGCCAAGCAATGTAATCATATTATTGAAAAAATTTCACTTGCACGTGATATGTCATCAGGGAAATGCAAATTAAAACAATGAGATAAACTACACAACTATTAGAAAGGCCAAAATCCAAAACACTGACAACACCAAATGCTGGCAAGGATGTGGAGCAACAGGAACTCTCATTCATTGCTGGTGGGAAAGCCAAAGGGCACAGCAACTCTGGAAGACAGTCTGGCAGTTTCTTACAAAACTAAACTCCTCTAAGCACGTGATCCAGCAATCACGCTTTTTAATATTCACCCAAATGAGCTGAAAACTTATATCCACAGAAAAAGCTGCACAAGAATGTTTAAAGCAGCTTTATTCATAATTGCCAAAACTTGGAAGCAACCAAGATGTCCTTCAGTAGGTGAATAAATAGTGGTATATCCAGACAAGAATAATATCCAGCACTAAAAAGAAATGAGCTCTCAAGCCATGGAAAGACATGGAGGAAGCTTAGGAATGCATATTATTAAGTGAAAGAAGCCAGTCTGAAAAGGCAACATACTGTATGATTCCAACTATGACATTCTGGGAAAGGTGTAACTATGGAAACAGGAAAAAGATCAGTGGTTGCTGGGGGCTGATGGGGGCGGGTTGATAGTAGTGGGACAAAGAGGATTTTTAGGGCAGTGAAAATACTCTGTACAATACTATGATGATCCATACCCATCATTATAACTCTGTCCAAACTCACAGATTATACAACAACAAGAGGGAACCCTAATGTAAACTACCAACTTTGGGTGATAATGATGTCAGTGTAGGTTCCTCCTTGGTAACCAATGTACCACTCTGGTGGGGGATTGTCGATAATAGGGAAAACTATGCATGTGAAGAAGAAGAGGGTATGTGGGAAATCTCTGCACCTTCCTTTTAGTTTTGCTGTGAACCTAAAACGGCTCTTTTAAGAAGTCTTTAAAAGTTCACCTGTAACACAATGCCCCAATTTTTAAAATCATCACCTTTTACATATGTCAAATTATGAACATGTAATGCAATAGTTCCTATTGTTTGTGGCTATACAGGACTGTGATACAAGTATAAAATATGTGCTAGGAAAGGGCACACCAGTTGAGTAGTAACATCCGGGAAAGAAGAAAGGAAATGTGATTAGGAGCCCTTCAATTACACATTCCTTAAAAAAAAAAAAAAAAAAGGAATAGCAGTAAATATGCAAAACGTTGACAATTAAATTGGAGGGAAAATTTTGTTTGTGTGTTCTCTAGTGTCTTCAGTATGGAAAAAAATCTTGGGGTGAAACTGTAACATTCTCAGGTGAAAACAAGACCCAGTGGGATCTGAGGTTAAGTAAGAAGTGTCAGACTATAAGAAGAATTCAAAAGTTTGGGGAGAGAGGCAGGCACGGTATTTAGAAGGGTCAAAGAGTAAGGCCAGAATCACCTGAAAAGAGGACAAGGTAGGATTGTCTGGGGAGACAGTACACTACAGGCACTGTGTGAATGGAAAACACAACAAGGTCCCATTCAAGCAGATGCTGTTTACTTGGTGATGTGTGACCCCAGAATTCGGTACTGTATATATCACCTTACTATGAACCAAATAGGAAGAAGCCTGACTTGCTCCATAAAACTAAACCTTAAATACAGAGGAAACCACTAAAGTACTGTTAGGAACAACAATCTTGAACTAAGATTTTGACAGCACACAAAAAATATTGTTATAAAAGACATGCTTCCCTATAAAAGTAAAAAATTATGCCTGCTCGTAATACAACTTTTAAGAGCGAAGTCAGGAATTTATTTTATCTGGTACACACAGTAATTTGCTCTAAAGCTTTATGAAACAGCTAAAATAATGTTACGGCCAGAAACCAATTGTTGTTAAAATGCATTCAGTTAAAATGGAAAATATAGGGAAATAAAACACTGTAATTGTCTCTCAGCCCACACTGTATATTATGCTGCTAAATTATATAGTATTATATTTTCTACATTTTAATAAGCTTTCCCATAGAGGAACTGATAACACAAGGAAATCATTCTCTGCTTTTGTTTCTAAAGACCTAAATAATATCCCACACGTATTTATAAACCAAACAGGGCCTCTCATTAGATCCCAAGGCTTACGAAATCTATTTCTCAAAACCACGATATGTAACAATACATGAAATGGCTAACATAAATCGTTTTCTGTTCTACTTCTTACTGTGATTCACAGTCGGGGAGTTATACATTTAAAGTGAGCTATAATAATATGTAAGAAAAAAATCAAGCTTTTCTTAATTTTAGAAAATCTTTTAATAGTGTGTTGTATAATTCGTACAAATATTGTCTTTGGCCTTGATAATATTTTATTTAAACATGTCCATCCACTGAATTGTTGGTACAAGTAAAGCAGAGACTTCTCCCCAAAGAGATAAGAGAATTTCATGGCCCTGATCCAAATTTAGCAGGATGTTGACAAACCATATACTAATAAGTATTATGTCCAGTACTTAAATATAAAAGGTCAAATGTCTCCTTTAGCCTATGTGAGAATTTTAAAAATAATAAATCATCATAATTAATAAAATGGTAGAAAACCTTGGGGGAGGTATAAGAAATTCACACATTAAGACAGTGAATAATTTTCTAAATACAAAGTTAATCATAATACCAGGTTCTTGGTTTAAACAGAGAGTACTAAACTTGCAATTTGGGGCAATATTTCTAAAGCCTGAAAAGTATCTGGTTAGCCAAATATACTGAATTCACACAGCTTTCAAGATCTGGACAAGTAAGATGCACTTACCAAATATTAACAGAGAAAGTTCAATCAGCAGAGACAGGCTTTGGTAGAAGTTTCAAAGAAGCCAATTTATAACTCTTTTCAGGTCATATTATCAATTCAGATTTTCTATGAACACCTTAAAGTGTGAAACAGGAAAGACAGTACTGTGCTTACCCCCTTTTAAGGTTCAGACTTCAGTGAATTCATTCTAGGGAACTAATGTGTTTCTGAAATGTTTGCTATCAGCGAGCTTTACATTGTGTTTTTCCTGTTGACTTCTAGAGCAGCTGGCAGGAGTCTCTCTTCCAGGATTTACAACACACTGTAACTTCCTGGTCCCCTCATGCTCACTGAGGGCAGGCATGCCTGGCCAGTGTCCCCAGAATCTAGCCCAGCACCTGCTTATGACTCTATGGGTATGTATGACACACAGAAGACAGGGCTGACAAAACTGAGAAGGCAGGTCAAGGAAAACAAAAGCTGACCTTAAAACATGTTTTTTTTTTTTAAAGAACCTCAAACACTGACCACATCTAAAACACTATAAAATTTTATTATGGTAAAGTAGAAGTATTTTACTAAAATAAAATACCATAAAAGAAGGTGCCTTCTGAGACACACTGAAGAGAGAAGATACATTCTGTGTGCCTCCTCACCCTTTAACGTAATTTAAGGCTTTACCTTAATTTCAAGGTGAATGGTACTATCGCCATAGCATCTTCAGTGGCTGTTAACGTTCACAACTCTCTCCCATCTTTTTATTCCATCTATACCATTCTCGTGTCCCCTCTCCATTTTTTTTTAAACAGTAGATCCTTGTTGGTTATTTATTTTAAATACAGCAGTGTGTACACGTCAATCCCAAACTCCGGTTATTTATTTTAAATACAACAGTGTGTACACGTCCATCCCAAACTCCGGTTATTTACTTTAAACACAGCCGTGTGTACACGTCCATCCCAAACTCCGGTTATTTACTTTAAACACAGCCGTGTGTACACGTCCATCCCAAACTCCGGTTATTTATTTTAAACACAGCCGTGTGTACACGTCCATCCCAAACTCCGGTTATTTATTTTAAATACAGCCGTGTGTACACGTCCATCCCAAACTCCCTAGCTATCCTTCCCCATCAGGTAACCATAAGTTCGTTTTCTAAGTCTGTGTTTAAAAAGATATCTTTCAATACATAGACATTCAGGTGCTAGTAAAAGGACCACCACCAATATTTATTGTTTCTATTTGAGTTTCCTGTAAGTGGAATATCCCTGAAGCTGCAATAAATGCTGAAGTTCTCTGACTGTTTCTTTTTTTAATATGGAGAAGTTAGACAACATTAAGTTTCCCAGCAATTCACAAATTAATTTTCCTGTCTCAGCTTCATCAGAGAAGTTATGAGGAAAAATGAAATAAATGTGAAAGCACATGACATTGTTTCAGTAGAGAAATAAGTACAGTCATATCTCAATTATTCAACATTATTCAAATATGTGGGAACCTTATCTTGAATCAGTGTTTCTTAACGATGGGGGGACAGGAGGATCACCTGTGAAGCTGTGTGAATGCACATATACCCCGGCTCTCCTTCCCAGCGAATCTAATTCAAAGGGTTGTGCCCTGGAATCTGCAGTTTTGAAAGTTTCACAGGTGATTCTGATACAGCCCTGGTTGATGGTGAGCTGTCACAGGCTCAAATGCCTTGGAAGCTGGGTGGGTCATCTAAACTAGAAGGGGCAGTGGTGGGGACGGTGACAAAATGGGGAAGACACCCCCTACTTAGCACCAGCTCCCTGGGAACTTGCAGCTGCAAGCCTGGTATTACCAGGGCTTCCGTTTCGCTAAAGAGAAGAAAGATTCAGTTGAATGAGAAAATCTCTTGGGTTTTAAATGCTGAAAACATGCCAATGATCGCACTGAGGCCCTGGCAGTCTTTTCCCAGGTTTAGAAGATCAACAGTGTTGCATAAGTTTTGCCCCTCAGCAGGAGTGCTCTGGAGGTATGTCATGGAGCGGGGAGGGGCAGGGGATTGGTAAAACACAACCACAGTATTTTGCAGCTCTTCCCATTAAGTGATGGGGTCTATTTCCCCACGCCTCGAGTCTGGCTGGTCTTGTGACTTATTTTGACCATCAGAACACAGCAAAATGACACTGTGTGTGTTCCAGAGCTGGGGCTTCAAGGGGCCTGGTAGCCTTCCCCTTCCCTCTCTTCGAGCACTCCTGCTGCCAGATGAGGAAGCCTAGGACAGGTTACAGGATAATAAGACCCCCCTGGGGAGAAGGGCCTGCCTCCTATCCAGTACCAAGGGCGCCCACACACAGGCGAGGTCATCTTAAGCTCTCCAGCCCCAGTCAGACAAGGCATCAGATGACCACAGCCGCCTGAGTGGGCCCAGCTAATACCAGACAACTGCCCAGCCAAGCCCACCCAAAATGCAGAATCGTGAGCAAATAGCTATTGCTTTAGCCACGAAACTTGGGGAGGTTGACTCAGCAGAAATAGAAAACTGATACAGAAGCTGTACTGAAAGCAGAGGGCTGCCATAATAAAACTGCATAATAAAAGCTCATAATCAAAACTGGAAACATGTGGAGTCAGTTTTCAGGCTGGGTGGTAGACAGAAGCCGGGGAAATAATAAAGAGGTGATTAACGATGGGAAAAGCAGTGGCCCATTGTGGCAAAATAGCCGACCGCATCTTTGCCTGCCATAAAGTGGGAGATAAAAATGTACCTAACGACCTTGTTGATTTGGCCAAGAAGATCTCTAGAAAGAATGCTGAAAATATAATTTGGTTTCCTCAAGCTGATAAAGGCACAGGGGGGGAAAAAAAAGAACAGCTAAATAAGGAATTGTTCAGTTTGCAAGCAGAATGTAGGGGAAAAAAAGAGAGCTAGGATTTGGTGGGTTGAAAATAAACCTCTCTCTCATCCTCAAAGTTTTCAATGTGATAGATAACCAGTGTGACTCTGTGTGTGTGTGTGTGTGTGCACACGCACGCGCGCGTGCCATGTGCGCATGTGCACTGGCGGGGCATGAGGGGTCCAGGGTGTAATACTTAAAAACAAACAAGATACTTAAATGTATACACGTGTGTGTGTGTAGATGCAATGTTTTTCTACAACTTATTGAAAATATTGCTTTACATTAAAATAAGTGTGAATGTACTATGTATAGATTCTAGATTGGCATTAATTTATTAAGATAAAATGTAAGGCTTCAAAAATTTTTATTCTTGTGGCTGGTGGTTTGGGATATACACCTAAACCCTCTGGGATGGGCATTCCTCTTCCACCACATGAGGGGTGCTGGGTGGACAAGGGGGGCACGGAAGGGTGATAAGCCACCCAGGTGAGACCTCACTTCCCAAGTTTTGGAAACTTGGCATCAGTTAAAGGTCCCACCAAGGTGAGTAGCATATGGCAACAGGGAGCCATGGGATGAGAACTGTGCCACAAGCATTATCCCCACCCTCAAAGATCTGTTTCTCAAAATAAAAGGACGGAAGCAAATGGCAGAAAAGTTAAGAAAAGCAGACCTCCGTGATTAAGGCAGAGGACCCCAAATCTACATGCCAAAAGCGCTCCTGCTGGGGCTTCCCTGGTGACGCAGTGGTTGGGAATCCGCCTGCCGATGCAGAGGACGCGGGTTCGTGCCCCAGTCCGGGAGGATCCCGCATGCCGTGGAGCAGTTGGGCCCGTGAGCCATGGCCGCTGAGCCTGCGCGTCCGGAGCCTGTGCTCCACAATGGGAGAGGCCACAACAGTCAGAGGCCTACGTACCGCAAAAACAAACAAACAAACAAAAAGCGCTCCTGCACAGTGAGGGTCAGGCTCTTAGAGCGTGTTTGTTCTCACGGTGCGGAATACTGAAGCACACTCAGTTAAATTTTCCAGACTCACGACAAAAGGAAAAAGGTATTTAGGATGAGCTAGACAAGATTATAGCCCCCAAACAGGAAGCAGCAACAGCAATCTGAGGTCATTTATCTTGATGGCAGAGTACACTAAATATATCAGTTGGTACTCAGGGCATCGTATTTTGGCATAACAGTTTTATCTATTCAACTAAAATGACTGACCATGTGCCACGCTAGGTGTCCATCGCAATGTCAATCTTGCCTTCAGAGGACTTACGAGCAGGCCAAAGTGACAATCGTACAAGGATAAGGCAACTTACCCTCAGGAAAGCAACGAAGCTCCCAAGGAGCTGAAAATAAACCATCGTTTGATCATTCATCAAGGAAAGGTTTTTGCTCAGTGCAATCTATTTAAGAAGACAGGAAAACGGGCAATTTATTTTCGACAGTCTTCTATTTCAAATGTCTAAAACAAAACAGTGTTGAATTTTAAGCAAACTCTCAGCTCTCTGGAACAATCTCAACGCCAAACTTGTACTGAACATATCATATGCAATATTTCACGATATGTCACATAAATATAAAGCAGCACATAAAATAAATTACATATATAAACAGAGACTAAAACTTCATATGTTAGTACTTATGAGTAATAAAACTTGAAATGCTTATGTTTTCCCTGGGGCAGAGTTTCTTCATTTTATCCGTTAAGAGTTCAAGGCAATTTGAGAAAAATTTATATCCAGCCATTCTGTATACATCTAAATTACCCTCAAGTTGTATAACGAAGCACCTCTCACTAACAAAGACTTGAGAAAAATAATTGAAGCCTTACTTGAATTTAATTGCAAAAAATAGTAAAGAGATTATTTTCCTTCCATAGTTAACTAAGTGGGTGGAAAGTTTCATTAAACTATAAAAAAAACAAACACAACTTTCATACCATGAACTTGGTATTTTTCAACCTAAATAATATAGGGACAGAAACATCTAAGTCCCTGGAAACAGGTTCCCATAAAACTACCTCCTTAGAAAACACTGTAGGTACTAAACGATATTTTTAATTCATTTAGAAATCACACCATAGCTCATCTGAATGTATTCCATGAAGTAAAATTTATTTTTGATTAGCTGAAAACTTAGTATACTCTAATAAACTTTGAATAATTTTAAAGCAATTTTTAGTCTTTTCATTAACTTTCTAAACTTTTCCTTATAACATAAGTACCTTCAAAAGGGATGGCGTTCTCTCTAAGCCTTACTTCTGCATATAAAGGACAGCTCAATTTATAGAAGTTGGTGGTATTTTTCTTCCCTGTTAGACATCTAAGAACCTTCTTTTTGAGGGATTCAAAAGTTTTAAGTATTAAATATAGACTACCATTTACAAATGTCCTCTGGAAGTTCCAGTATCAAAACTTCCCACATGAACCCTATTGAGATTTACGGTTTGAACAGCTACTTTAGTATTTTACCTCATGGATTATATACCGTGTTACAAAGTCCTGCTTTTTACTGAACATCCCTCCCAGAAGCCATGATGGGAAACACCAGAGAGGGCCAGCCTCCTCCCACACCCCTCAGTCCTTGACTGGCTGTCCTGACCACCAGGCTGGGCCCTACATCCCAGAGGGGCGGGGTGGCCCCATTCCTGACCCTGGGGAGCCATGACCTTTCATCATGATCCCTTTCCAGGCAGCACTGTGCAGTGAAAATATGAACAGTCCTGGAGCCAGAGTCCTGGGTTCTCATCCTGGCTCTGCCATCTAAGAACTATGTCGCTTGGGCCCATCAGATGACCTCTGTACCGTGGTTATACAGAGCCACAATCTCAGAGGGGCTATCAAGACATATTATCACACTTGTAGCCATATTATGTAATCTTTTGCATCATGTCAGCTGAGACCAGAACCCAAGGTATAAGTATATTCCAAATCCATAAAGGAGAAAGACTCAGTGAGCAAGGAATCGTGCTGGGGAGAGAGCTGGAACTCCTGATTCATTCATTCAGAAATATTTACTGAATGCTCCATATGTAACAGCCATCAATCTGTAAATATGGATAATCTCTGCTCCCATGGAATTTACATTCTATTAGGGAAACAAGCAGTTAAGAAATTCACAATAATTACCAACAGTGGTGGGATGTGTGTGTGTGTGTGTGTGTGTTTGGATGAGGGTGAGGAACTTGGGGTAGGTTTGGGGAAGGCCCTTTATGAAGGGGCGTGTTGAGCCATAGTCTGAGAAGAGGTGAAGCAGCCACAGGAGAGACAGAGGAAGAACATTCTAGGAAGAGAGAACAAATGTATGTTTAGGATGGCACAAACAAAACTCTTTATAAACCACCTCCTGCTTATCTCTGCAGGGTCATTCCTGCCACACTGCCCAACTCAAACTCTACGCTTGTCTTCCATTCAGAACCACTTTCAATCCCTTAAAACAGCCCGCCTTCTCTTGCTCCGGCCTTTGTGTAACTGTCCTGGTATGACTACTTATACACCGAATACATATAAGATTATTCTGTGTTATATATAGTGAACATTCGCCATACTTGTAAGAGCTTCATGATTGTGGTAAAATGGCACCATCATATTCCACTGAATGCCATGCCATCATTTCCCATATTATTATTCACTGGCTTTTTAATATCTAACATTGTATTTTCAAGTGTGGAAGTATCCAAAATGGGGCATGGATGTCAGGCTACATGCAGGCATTTCATCTTATCCCAGGGCAGTGGCCAGTGTTACATGTATAGTCGTAAGTTTCATGAACAGTAGACAGACACAAATACCTTCTGGGCTTCGAATTCTTCACAATAAACTGCCAGGCTAAATTATGTTTCAGTAATTATTTTGAGCTAGGAATAACTGGAGAGAGGAGAAAGAGAAGCTAATCAAAACGAAGCTGTTAATAACAAAACCAGCTATTTAATAAGGAAAACATCATCAGTAATCTATATTATAGCAGATGATATATGAACATGAAATATCTCACCAGGATATTGTTTGTTATATTCAAATCAATAAGCTGGTATTTACTGGGCTTCAGGTTTTGTGATAGACATAAAATTCACATTAAGTATCTGGGAGTGAAAAGTGCCTCAGAGACTAATATAGAGGCCCTAGACTCACTGGACATCTCTTGATTACAACTTGCTAAATTTTCAGTTAGAAAGTTTCTTCAATATTTATATTATTTTTGTGTATGGACACACATAAAATTGCTATGTAAGTCTTTGAGGTTAGGAGCTATATCAACATCCCTGTACCTATTTGGCAAATGATAGGTATTCAATAAATATTTATTTTATGATTTAATAAATGCTTCCAATTTATTTGTTTAAAGGTTTTTAAGATTGAAACATACAGACAATGGAAAACAAAACAGGCTTATGAGGCTTTCCTGACATGGAAATAAGTCCAAAATTTACTAGTAAATTAAAAATGGTAGTTGCAGACAAACAAGTAACTAACTGGTAAACACACTGAAAAATCTCTGAGAGGATGTAGTACCAAATAGTGGCTCTTTTGATTTTGAGCGTATTTTTTTTTTTGGTAGTAGGGAACAATAGGAAACTTTCTACTCTACGTAATCCTGCATTATTTCATACATATACTTGTATGTATGAATATATACACATATAAACATATGTACATATTTTAAAACATGTATTCTATAATAAAGCACTTTAAATGTTTTTTAATTACTTGAGGGATCCAAATGAAAAGATGAATATTACTCAAATAGTTTAATCACAAAAATGAAATAAAAAAAGAAAAGCAAGAAAAAAAAATAAAAGAGTCTATAGTATGAAATCCTTATATTCCCTCTCATATTACAAAACTTCAGCTGCATATTTCAATAAATTACTACTTTAGATCCAAATAAGATACTGGATGCTGAAAAGGAAAAAGAAAGAGGTCTCTCTATTCCACCAGCTCTTTATACTTTGTTATGGTTTGCTTTCCATTTACTGGGTAATAATATCATTATTACAGACTAATCCCTCCTGGCTTTAAAAGGAAATCTTCCATTAGAAAGTAGTCAAGTGTTGAAAGGAAGGTGATCAGGCCCAAAGGAAAATAGAAATTTAGGGAGATGTTCTATTTTCTAATGACTGGGAGGAAAATATCTACTGCTGGCAGATTTCAATGCCTGCCCTCTCTATATAGTGTTACTCAATTTTATTTCAGAATATTCTTTACAGATTACTCTCACTCCTCAAGAAACACATTTTTTTATAGAGAGCCAGGTGCTGGTGGAAACATGAGGCCATGAAATTAAGACAACCTTTTTACTAGACTAGATTTGATCACAGTAATTTGCAAATATAACTGTTCTAAATAATACAGAGTGAAAAATAAGTACCAGTGTAGAAGTTCAAGATTCTAAAAATGAGCATGTTGCATGCTTCCTCTGATAACTAGTTTCTTTATGTTTTAGAGGAAGGTATATTTTCTGAGGTCTCTTCAAATGCCAAAAATTTTATGTTCTCTTTTATATACTTTCTATTTTAAATGTATCGGGGGAACTGTTTATCGCGAGGAGGCCAGTGATAATTTGTTAAATGTATGAAGTTTCACATTCTACAACAAACTTTACATATTTATGTGTCTACTCTTTTTGGTAAGTGTTATCCTCATTTCTTGGATGGACATTCAAGAGTGAAAGTAGTTATATTTTGCTCAGGCTTAGAGAGCTGGGTCAGATTTTAAACTCAATATATCTGATTTCCAAAATCTGTGCTTCTGATGCTTTCTACTTACAATTATTTTGTAAAGTATAAATTCATGTCTAATTTGTCTTCATTTTATAGCTCAGGCTTAAAAACCTGGTACACCTGCATAAAATAACAGAAAACGCGAGTTTATTAAAATTTATATAAATCAGTGAATCAGAAATGATTCACGGGTTATTTACATTAGATATTTTTCTTTCGCATATGATTCTAAAGATTTTAAAAATTAAATTCTCCTGAATAAACTTTAAATATGTTATATGGAACTTTATTCTCAAAAAAGGAATGAGAACCCATTCATTAAATGAGGTACACTAGTATTTAACAGTCAACATTTTGTTATTGGCCAAAGATCATCTCAAGGCTCCCAGAGCCTTTGTTTTGTTTTTCGTTTGGTGCGAGGAGGTCTGCGGGGCGAAGTATCTGCGCAAAAATGCAAACAGCACATATTTCAGATCTCTTACCACAGCGTCAGTAGGATGCTAGCGTAATGCTCAGTTAATTTCAGGGAATCATTTTCTAACACTTATGATCTAGCAACTCATCTAGAAATTCAAAGTCAAACTAATATGTGTGGATCTTGATGAATTATTTGGAAGGAAAATGATAAAATGATTTTAAAACATAATATCAAAGCATAAAAAATAATAATAAAAGAAGGAAATGTACTTAGGGGCATATTTTCAGTAATGATGAAAGTCTATGTAACGTTTTTCATTTACATTCACAATCTATTTGTAATATTTGCTTCTCAGAATGTTACCTGAAGGAAAAAATTATAATCAAATTTAGCTGACTTAAAATAACCAGAAGTAAAAGCATATATTTAGCAGAATCTTCTAGGCTTATAAAACTAAAATGCATGTGAGAAATTAAATGGTTCCAACTTCACAGATTGGATTTTTTAGCAAATTATTTCAGTATACAAAGTCAGTGGACTGTTAAGTTCCAAATATTTTATATTCTTGAAGATTAATTCCTAATAAGATAGTAATGTTTTAGAAATTGTCTTCTCCTCATATATAATAACATCCAAACCCAGAACAGACTTATTTTGCTTAAAGAAAATTCAGTACATGGAAATAACAAATCATATCCATGAAAATTTGACATGCAATATGCCTTTGACAGAGAGATACAATATTCTCGCCAAAAGGCTATATGAAGGGCACCATATACAGCCATCACCCTTCTCTCTCCAACTCTCAAGAGAGAAAATACGTTGCAAATCTTTCAACTACACACATGTGCAGCACACAAATCCATCTCATATTCTCCAACTGGGAGGAGGCAAGAGACAGTAAGCTCAAGATGGATCTGTCAACCACCAGAATCATCATCTCTTCCTACAGACACATTCATAACAGAGGCTCAAAGACTTCACCCACTTCTCCCTGGTGAGGGACTTATGGTTTTTATTGAAGTATAAAGACTTAAAATATTATATTGGTTTCAGATGTACAACAGTGATTTGATATTTTTACCCATTACAAAATGATCACCACAATAAGTCTGGTTTATCATCTGTCACCATACAAAGTTATTACAATATTATTGACTCTATTCCCTATGCTGTACATTATATCTTTGTGACTTATTTTACAGCTCAGAGTTTGTACCTCTTAATCCTCTTTACCATTTCACCCACACCCCTACCCCTCTCCCCTCCGATAACCACTGGTTTGTTCTCTGTATCTACAATTCTGTTTCTGTTTTGTTATGTTTGTTCATTTTTTTTCAGATTCCACATATAAGTGAAATCATACAGTATTTATTTTTCTCTGACTTATTTCACTTAGCATAGTACCCTCTAGGTCCATCCATGTTGTCACAAGTGGCAAGATTCCATTCTTTTTTATGGCTGAGAAATATGCCGTTGTAAGTATATACCACATCATCTTTAGAGGGATTTCACTTTGGGAAGTTACCAAGTTTAACAAAACTGCACGGCAACAAAATATTGACTAGTTCTTGAACCAGTCATAACCGGATTTTACCTACACGAAGAGAAATCTGCCTATTTCCAGCAAAGTTTGAATGCTCTGTATTAATAAAAATTTGAGAGATCTTTGGAATTACAAAACATTTTACAAATGCAAGGTCTCTAATGGGAAATTAGAGAAGGTGTTTAAAGGGAAGTTCCTGCTTCATACAAGGGCAGGCAACAAGGTACCTGTGTGCACATCTGCCCACGTAACAGCTGCCCGACAGGTGCCGAGTCCCCCAGTGGCTCTTGCCACTCTTCTCCAGTTCAGAGGTTTCCAACATTCAAATGCAAAGCACAGTAAGATAAAAGTGAGCAAGAGAGACACAGCACTGTCCTCATGTGGGCATACATTCTAGAAGGGAAGATAGTTAAACAAGTAATACAAAATGACAAAGGAGTAGTACTAGTAGTACTAATAATCACAATACTGATAATGTATATGCTTGATAGAAAAGTATGAAGATCGGTGAGAACACATAGAGGGAGAATTTAAGACCACAGAGCTTGAACACCTTCTCGATGGAGAAATGGCAAGCTGAGCCCTGAAGTCCTAAGAGGTAGGACACACACGTGGGGCAAGACAGCTGTGGGGTTGGGAGGCATGCAGGGAAAACTACCCACAGGTGAGAGGAGCTACTGTTGGAACACTTGGAAGAAATTCAGCACAGAGAGAGCTGTGCTGTGAGAGAGAGGTAAGAGAGGAGAAAAAGGGCTTGTCAGGGTCTTAGAGGCCGTATTAAAAAGTTTGGCCTTCTTATCCTAATGGCAAGAAGAAGCCACCAAAAAGTTGAACTAAAGATCCTGACTGATAGGATCTTAAATACTGCCATTCAGGATTTTTCAAATATTAAACTCTAAAAATGTTAAAATAAGACAACTCATTATTATACAAAATAATTGTTAACAAAAAACTTTTTGGGCTTCCCTGGTGGCGCAGTGGTTGAGTGTCCGCCTGCCGATGCAGGGGACGCGGGTTCGTGCCCCTATCCCGGAAGATCCCACATGCCACGGAGCGGCTGGGCCCGCAAGCCATGGCCGCGGAGCCTGTGTTTCCGGAGCCTGTGCTCCGCAACGGGAGAGGCCACAGCAGTGAGAGGCCCGCGTACAGCAAAAAAAAAAAAAAAAAAAAAAAAAAAAAAAACTTTTTTATTCGATTTCTTGACCACCAGGTTGTGTGATCTGGAAAACACAAAACATACAAATCTCAGTGTTGAAATCTGACAGTTGACAATTTTCAGGAAGATGTGAAGTTGCAAAATTATTGGACTTACATGTTTTAGTCTAAGAAAATGTAATACCAAGTAGTTAAAAATATGTATCTTACTAATGGCAACCATTTGCAGAGTTAACACTGACATAAGTGCCAGGCACTGTGCTAAGGACTCTGTGTGTATTATTCACTTATTCTTCACAACCCCCTCCCCAATGAATTAAGTAGATTCTCACAAATGGAGAAACTGAGGCTTACAGAAATTAGTAACTTTCCCAAGGTCACAGTACTAATAGCCATCCCGAACCAGAATGCAAATGCAAGTCAGTGCAATTTCAATTCCCGCCACTACACAGGAATCAAAGTCAGAGACGTCTGTTAGGAAGACGATAATCTGTAACCTAGGGGAAATACAGCCTATTAGCAACAACAACAAAGACCCTGTTACACGCAGCATTCCCTTGATTATATTTTATTCAACTAAAGAAAGTCTTCAAATCAGAGTCTACGGCCATAAACTGCATGGGGGGGTCATAAAAAATATCTCTTTTCATACAGTTTCCCATATTAAAATGATTTTATCATGCCTCCCAAACATATAATTAGTTTTGATTGAATGGTTTACTTTTGTGAAATTGTATTGATCCATTCATTAAACAGCTTATTCTTCAAAGAAAACAGTGTTAAAGTCTGCATAAATTACCACTGACAGACAGGATTTCACCAGACTGCCAAGCATGCCAAATATCTTCTTTCATCATTCTAGAATATGATTTGCAAGCATATGCACATAATGAATCCAAATGAATGTAAATCACTCAAATCTAACAGAGGTCCCACTTCATTAGGAATACATCCTTCTAAAGAAATTAGTTCACCGTCCCATTTCTACATTCGTTAGCAGCTCTTTTAACCATTTTAGTATTACTGTAGTATTAAAAAGTGCCACTCTTCTTTCTATGAAAGATCAGTATCCTTGCCCCATCACTGTTTACTACTAGAATAGTGTTCAATTTAGAATATTAACACTAATCCTAGAGTATTTTCTTCTAAACAATTTATATTAACAAATTGATATGAAGAAAATTCCAACAACTTGGTGAAAGGCCCTCAGTAATGCCTTCCTGAAAATTAAAAAGCAACAATTTTTAGATTAAAAAAAAAAAACTTAAAAGAATCCTCCCTCCCACCTCCTTCCTTCTGCTATTGTGCTGAGCAGGAGGCAAGCCAACATGTGGTCAAATTAATATCCTTAGCAAAAAAATAAGAAGGTTCCTTTATTAGCTGTCACATATGAACTAGCAGAGACCCAACACCTGCAAGACCATTTTTTAAGTTTTAATCTAAACAGGGAAAGGGGAGGGTGGCGGGGTGTAACATGTCATCACAGATAGGCCAAGCAGGCCTCAGTGAATTCGCGTAAATGATCAAAATTAATACTTCTATTAATCACTGCTGGTTATTGGGTGGTTGCAAGAATGGAAACTAGATTTCCACCCTCTATTTTAATGTAACTATAGAGGTAGGTTCTGAAAACTCAGAGAACTTACTTGTAGGATTTTCAGCAGAGTTTTATCTTGCCTCTCCAATCACGTTTTATACTCCTGGAAGGCTGATATCATACTATATTTCTTTATACTCCATAGCATTAAACTCAGTAATTTATACTCTGTATAAATAATCAAATCATCCATTAAAACTTTACAATGTTCAAAGAAGAATATTTTTTTAAAATGCTAGATAGTATCTTTGCTTATAAAAGGGCAGCTGTTACTATTTACAATAGCCAAGACATGGAAGCAACCTAAATGTCCATTGACAGATGAATGGATAAAGAATATGTGGTACATGGGCTTCCCTGGTGGCACAGTGGTTAAGAATCCACCTGCCAACGCAGAAGACACAGGTTCAAGCCCTGGTCCGGGAAGATCCCACATGCCGCAGAGCAACTAAGCCTGTGCACCACAACTACTGAGCCTGCATTCTAGAGTCCGCAAGCCACAACTACTGAACCCACGTGCCACAACTACTGAAGCTCATGTGCCTAGAGCCCATGATCTGCAACAAGAGAAGCCATCGCAATGAGAAGCCTGTGCACCACAAAGAAGAGTAGCCCCTGCTCGCCCCAACTAGAGAAAAGCCTGCGCACAGCAACAAAGACCCAACACAGCCAAAAATAAAAAAGTAAATAAATAAATAAATTTATTTTTTTAAAAAAGAATATGTGGTACATATATACAATGGAATACTACTCAGTCACAAAAAAGAATGAAATAATGACATCTGCAGTAACATGGATGGACCTAGAGATTATCATATTAAGTGAAGTAAGTCATAAAGAGAAAGTAATACCATATGATATCACTTATATGTAGAATCTAAAATATGATACAAATGAACTTATTTACAAAACAGAAATGGACTCACAGACATAGAAAGCAAATCTACGGTTACCAAAGGGGAATGGGGGTGGGGGAGGGATAAATTATGAGCATGGGATTAGCAGATACAAACTACTATATATAAAACTGATAAACAACAAGGTCCTACTGTATAACACAGGTAACTATACTCAACATCCTATAATAAACCATAAAGAAGAAGAATATACATATACGTGTGTGTGTGTCTGTATAAAAAACCGAATCACTTTGCTGTACTCCAGAAACTAACACAACATTGTAAATCAACTCTACTTCAATAAAAAAATTAAAAAAATAAAAGGGGGCTTGCCTGGTGGCGCAGTGGTTGAGAATCTGCCTGCTAATGCAGGGGACACAGGTTCGAGCCCTGGTCTGGGAGGATCCCACATGCCACGGAGCAACTAGGCCCATGAGCCACAACTACTGAGCCTGCGCGTCTGGAGCCTGTGCTCTGCAACAAGAGAGGCCGCGACAGTGAGAGGCCCGCGATGCTGAGAGGCCCGCGCACTGCAATGAAGAGTGGTCCCCACTTGCCACAACTAGAGAAAGCCCTTGCACAGAAACGAAGACCCAACGCAGCAAAAATAAATAAATTAATAAACTCCTACCCCCAACATCTTAAAAAAATAAAAAATAAATAAAAAATAAAAGGGCAACTGTTTTAATTATTTAACTTTCTGATTATAAAAACAATAGACTAATTATAGATAACAGAGAATTTTAAAAGTGTTAAGAAAAATGAAATCCCTCATAATATCACCACCCAGAGAAACAGTGTATTTCATCTATGAATCTGTTTCATCCATGAATACATCTAAGAATGTATATTTTACATACATGGATACATGAAAAGCTCATGCTGTATAGACTGTTTTATACTTTGCTTTTTCACTCAGTAATTTTCTATTCTTGAAAGTTGTTAGAAAATATTTAAAATATTTATAGCTCTAAAGTCCCAAATAATAGGAATGTACCAAACTTTGTTCACTAATTCCCCTATTAGTTGCTGTTTTCTTGGTCTTCTAATACCGCAATAAATCACTGTGAACGTTTGTCCACATTTCTCATTTTTCCCTAAGGATAGTTTCCTAGAAGTGGGGATACTGGGTCAAAGGATAAACAAAACAAGGCTCTTAACACATTGCCAACTGCTTTCCAGAAAAGACATCCCAGTCTGTAATCTCATGAGAAGCATATGTATATCTCTCGCTTCAAAAAACATAACTTATTTTAAAATTTTTATCAAAATGGAAAGCAAGCAATAGATTCTTAGTGTCTTAATTTATATCTCCTTGATAGTGAGATAAAACATCTTTTCATATGTTTATTAGCCGTTTATATTTTCTCTTTCTGCACAAAAATTGTTAGTGTTTTTCCTTATTATGAGCCATGAACTGTTCAGAACTGTGAACTATTCAGAGCCTAATTTCAATAACCCACGGGGTAGCTGTGCATTCCCTAGTATTTATCCACTAGTCTTAGCCCTTGTTTTTATTGCCACAACATTGTTTTTGTCAAAACTTGTAAACCTAGACTCCAGCATTCGGATGGAACATTTCTCCAGTAAGTATATTTTAACTGTTATTTTCATCTTATTTTTATCTTCCAAAGAATTATCTAAAAAATACCCCTAATTATTAAGTCAAGAAGTCAATTTCTAGGTTAGTATTTTGTAAATTGAGATCATAAAATGTTGAAACTAAAATGTATTATCAAAATAGAAATTTTATATTTAAACTTCATATAAAGATATGTGATTATCTAGGTGGTCCTTTTAACTATCATAGCTTAAATAAGGTTCATGGTAAAATGTCCCAAGGAAAGTAACTTACTTAGTCCTAAATTCTGTTGTTTTTTTTTTTTTTAAATGAGCTATAATTGACATATACCATATATTAGTTTCAGGATACATTGTGAAACAATCACCACAACAAGTCTAGTTAACATCCATTACCTTACATAGTTACAAAATTTTTTCCTTGTGATGAGAACTTTTAAGATCTACTCTATAAGCAACTTTCAAATATGCAATACAGTGTTATTAACTGTAGTCACTATGCTGTCCATCCTCAGAACTTACTTATTTTATAACTGGAAGTTTGCACCTTTTGACCTCCTTCACCCATTTCTCCTACTCCCACCCTCCTAAATTCTGTTTTTACCAGTGATTTTCCTTAGGACCTTAAGGAAAATATACTTTCTCTTTAGTAAAAATTCCCCTCTATATAATAGCGGGTTTAAGAATGACCCTATAATCAATCACATGAGAAGCATGTTATCGGTCTAAATGACATAATGTCAATAAGGCCCTTTAAACCATCCTGTATTTTAAAAAACTTGTACATAAATTCCAAAACTAGCATTTCACATGTTTTCTATAAAAACCATGAAGTAAAAGTCACATCAAAATTTAGATACCTTTAAAGGGTTACTTCATTTTTAACATAAAGGAAACAAAAACTCTTTAAAGAACAATGCATGTTTATTCATTTCTCAATCTATCGGTTGTCCAGTTCAAAAATCATGTCAGAAGTTTTTTATACAACTCAATACTACTCAGCCATAAAAAAAATGAACTTTTGTCATTTGCAGCAACATGGGTGGACTTGGAAGGCATTATTCTAAGCAAGTCAGAGAAAGGAAAATACTGTATCACTTATAAGTGGAATCTAAGAAATACAACAAACCAGTGAATATTACAAAAAAGAACCAAACTCTCATATATATGGAACAAACTAGTGGTTACCAATGGGTGGGGGGCAATATAGGAGATTGGGAGTAGGACCTACAACCTACTGGGTATAAGCTGGACTCAAGGATGTATTGTAGAACACTGGGAAAATAGGCAATATTTTATAATAACAGTAAATGGAAAATAACCTTTACAAATTGTATTAAATTTTTTTAGTTTTAAAAATAAAATGAATAAAAATTTTAAAAATCATGTCAGAAGTTTTAGAAAATATGCTAATAATCTTATATGTGTAAACTTCCTGTTATTATGAAATATAAGTAGTGACCAAATTGCTTCCAGAACGAAGCTCACCTCAAACCAGCTGGCTGCTTCTCACCCATGCTATTCCAAATCAGGTGACCTGTGCTTCCAATAAATGAAAGTGCTTAAACGATCTATTAATAAAGTTTACAATAAAAGCCCATTCTTAAAACCAGGACACAGAGGAGACGCCAAGAAGCCAGACCATCCTCCACAAGATAAATCAGATTCTCTCACATCCTCAGTTCACAGGATCTCCCCCCCTTAAAGGAGCAGTAACAGGAGTTTATGGGCTTCAAATTTAGAGAGACTCAATTTAGGGAACTCTTAACACCGCACTGTAGGTAAACTGCAGAAGCTTAAATCAAAGTTTAAAGTACAGAAATAAAATGAAAATACAAACTAGTGCCTTGTGACCTTACCTACATGGCTGGGGACCTTTCACTATCTCTCAAAGAAGCAGGGTCTCTCAACGAAATGATTTTTCTTACCTATCTGTGAGTTAATGTGACCATCTTAGACTCGGGGGAAAAACGTGACTCCAAGCAGTGAGTACTTCTAGGCTGGTCATCCAGATTTCTTTCTCACCCATAATAATGGAGGTTGTGCTTCTATCATTTATGTGCCGAGAGAGCACAACAGGGTCACACACCATTTGGCCAGGAGCAGTGACGAGATGTGCTTTGCAGGTTGCTGCCAGAGTTCCCAGACGTACAAAACACATAGCCACCCAAGCCACAAACCAAGGCAGGTAAGGAAGCCTCGGATATTATAATAATAATAATATTATTATGTTGAATAATCTTCAACATTCCAGCTCTCAATTCAACGTCACCTTAACACAATCTGGGGGCCCAAAGTGCAGTTTCTTATTACGTCCCAACTACATACTCTTCGTTTGGGCAAGAAGAGCTCAATGCCACTCCTTTCAGCTGGTCACAGCAGACTTCTCTTTTCAACAGCCCAAACAAGGAATCAAAGAACCTCTTTAGTTCTGGGTCCAAAATAGCTCTGTTTGGGGGCTGGGTTACCAGTAGCAAATCTTCCTGGCTTCTGATCATGTTTTGTTGTGGTGTTTATTGGGGGGGGGGGAATTCAAGTACAGAAAAGTAAAAGCAAGAATATCAACATGTAACAAAACGCTCACAGGCCTACCTCCTAGATTTTTTTTTTTTTTTTTTTTTTTGGCTGTATGTGGGCCTCTCACTGTTGTGGCCTCTCCCCTTGTGGAGCACAGGCTCCGGACGCCAGGCTCAGCGGCCATGGCTCACGGGCCCAGCCGCTCCACAGCATGTGGGATCTTCCCGAACCGGGGCACGAACCCGCGTCCCCTGCATCGGCAGGCGGACTCTCAACCACTGCGCCACCAGGGAAGCCCTACCTCCTAGATTTTTAAGATGTTATAGCATTCATGAAATCCACCTCAGATCCTTTTCAAATATATAATGAAAATATTACAGATAAGGGTGATGTCTCTGTGTGTCCCTCCTTCCCCAGGGCCAAGCAGTAATGAAAGGTTCGTTGCTATCTTTGTCCCATATGTTTATACTTCATTATATACACACATATATGAACAATAAATGGACACATTTATTGCTTTAAATTTTTTATGCAAATGGCATCATCATGATATGTACTGCTCTACAATCTGCTTCTGCTTTTTCCTTTTAAAAAAAAAACCCTCAACACAATGCCACTGAGACCCATCCTCCAACCTTCTGGACAGTGTAGCCCTACTTAGGTTGTCTTCGGACAACAGCACATCACAAGACACTTATGGATGGTACCACCTGCATCGAGATCCAGGACAAGCTCCAAGGTTAACTATTACAGTGTGGTGTTAAGAGTTCCCTGAATTGAGTCTCTCTATAAATTTGAAGCCCATAAACTCCTGTTACTGCTCCATTCAAGAGGGAGATCCTGTGAACTGAGGATGTGAGAGAATCTGATTTGTTATCTTGTGGAGGATGGTCTGGCTTCTTGGCGTCTCCTCTGTCTGTGTCCTGGTTTTAAGAATGGGCTTTTATTGTAAACTTTATTAATAGATCGTTTAAGCACTTTCATTTACTGGAAGCACAGGTCACCTGATTTGGAATAGCATGGGTGAGAAGCAGCCAGCTGGTTTGAGGTGAGCTTCGTTCCAGAAGCAATTTGCTCACTACTTATATTTCATAATAGCAGGAAGTTTACACATATAAGATTATTAGCATATTTTCTAAAACTTCTGACATGATTTTTAAAATTTTTATTCATTTTATTTTTAAAATTAAAAAAATTTAATTTTTAAAGGTTACTTTCCATCTACTGTTATTATAAACAAGAGGCAAGGTGAGGGGAAAGAGAATATTTATTCCTGCAACACTGAAGGCTAATGTCTGCCTCTTCTGCAAGCACACAGCAAGAATCCCTGGCTCTTGATCTTTGACTCCGCATCTCCCCAGGTAGGAATTTGAGAAGCCACTCATTCCAAGGCACAAAGTCATACAATTCTACCACTGCTTGTTTTAATTAAGCAGATAGGATCGATAAGAAAAGGGTTTTTAGAGTCTGTGAGTATGGGGTTATCAGCCCAGCTCTGCATTTACTGTGGGATCCAGATCACAAAGGCTACTCAGCCTGGTAAAAGCATCCGTCTCTCACCAGCAAAGCAGGTGTGGCGCACCTGTCTCCTAGGGTCGCCACGGAGACTCATGCTGGGAAAGCACATGGCAACTGAGACTGGCCCATGGGCAACACTGAAGGCAGGGTTGACTGATGCTGTGTATCCACCAATGGGATAACTTCTTCTCTGTAGGGACAGGTGGGTGCAGCGATGTCATTCTTACTGTTAAGAAAGCAATGAATCCCTTATATTTAATCACTTGTTTTCTTGGGGCTGACTTCTTCCTAAAAGTGTAGTTCAAATGAGTTAAGTTTCAGAAGACTGAATTTATGTTAGAATATATAAGTGAAGTAAAAAAAGATCAAGCTGGACTTCTAACTAGTCTCTTGGCTAAGGAGTCACAGTTTGAGGATTCAGATTCAGCCCTTCAATGATAAGATGCAGGCAGTGTCTATCGGTAATTTAACTTGGAGAGGCAGAAACAAGAGAAGTAGAGAAAGACAGTAAAAAAAAAAAAAAAGTTCCTTCCTTAGAAAGGAAAAACAGGTTCCTCTGAGAGCCTTACAATGGCAGTACCAACTGTAGCCTCGAAAACTCAGTTGCCAGTGCTTTCCAGTCTTAGGAGCATTCTTTTATAGTTTCTAAAAATGAGTAATTTTTGTCTTTGAATCTGCGACCGAGCTCCCCTCCCTGACCCAGGCCACCCACTGTGAATATAAGCATTGTATTTAGGCATCGTGCCCAAAGGGCTACTGACTATCCCTATCATACGTCAGGTGACCAATTATGTGGAGAGAAGAGAGCCCAAATTTATATCATTTGCGCTTTTCCTGTCTGTGTTGCCTTATGTTCACTTCCCACAAAGTTTAAGATAATAATCTAAATCTACACTGACAACTGGAATCATCAAAAGTAGACGTCTCCTCTATTTCATCTTCCCACACTCACATTTTATTTTCACAAATATTTGAACCTCAAAACCAAATCAGAAATAAACACAACCCTGACTTCCGTGCTTTATCTTGTGTTTACTGAAGAAACTTCTAAATAGCTATGTAGCTGTTGCTCTTGGTAAGTCAGTGAGTAACTGTTTTATGTTCTTAGCTCCTTAAATACGGTAGGAAATTATTCCTATTGCTGTGAAGATTATTTTAAAGGATGGTGGTGGCAACAGGACATTTTCTAGAGTAAACACATTTCTGAAAAATAAATTATTTTATCAACTACTACGTGAAAAGTTTTGAGACTTAAAACAGAAGTAGAGAAGAAAGCACATATCGGAAAATATCTTTAGGAATGTTAAGTAGGGAAAGGTTTCTTGGGTAAGGCATGTAAAGCACAAACCTTAAGAAAAAAAATGAAATTTTACATCAAAATGTAAAGCATTTGTATGAAAATGAGCACAGGCCATAGACTAGGAGATCATATTTTCAACTCATATAACCAAAGGTTTAACGTACAGATGAATTGCTTTTATAAATCAATAAACAGAAGATGAGTCAAAAGAAATCTGGGGCGGCTTCCCTGGTGGCGCAGTGGTTAAGAATCCGCCTGTCAATGCAGGGGACACAGGTTGGAGCTCCAGTCTGGGAAGATCCCACATGCCGCGGAGCAACTAAGCCCGCGCACCACAACTACTGAGCCTGCACTCTAGAGCCTGCGAGCCACAACTACCGAGCCCACGTGCCACAACTACTGAAGCCCACGCACCTAGAGCCCGTGCTCTGCAACAAGAGAAGCCACCACAATGAGAAGCCCTCACACCGCAACGAAGAGTAGCCCCCACCCACCGCAACTAGGGAAAGCCCGCGCGCAGCAACGATGACCAATCGCAGCCAAAAATAAACAAATTAAATAAATTTTTTTTAAAAAGAAATCTGGGTAAACAGGATATGAATAGCAATTTAAGAGGAAACCCACTCTGATAAACCTAGGCGAATATGTCAACCTCACTAGTAATGAGGAGATTGACATTTAAACTACAAATGAGACACTGTTTCCTACTAGCAATACAAAGTGTCAGCAAGGAAGTGAGGAAACCAGTACCGTACACACAATGTAAATCAGCACAAATACACTGCCCCCGCATCATGTAAAACTTGCAAAAAGATACATACATTCTCCATTACCCAGGAATTCTACTTCTGGTTATATTTCCTACAGAAATCTCTGCTCATGTGTGTAAGGAGAGAGTTACAAAATTGGTCTTTGCAGCACTATTTTTATTAGCAATAACACCGGAAACAACCTCAGTGCCCAGAAATAAAGAACCAGATAAGCCACAGAATACATAAAGTAATGAAAGTGGAATGAACTAGATCTGAATGCATCATCACATATGGAGCTCAAAAATTGTTAGATATTTTGCAAGGGTGAGATTCCATTTCTGTAAAATTATTAAATATATGCATATATATATACATGTGTAGAATAAAAACATGGACAGAATATATATGACATTCTTGACTTCAACTGTCTCTGCAGATACAGAGAGGAAGGGGGGAAGGGATTCAAATAGGACTTGAACTTCAGCTGTGATATTTTACCTCTAATAATTTAAAGGAAGATCTGAAACAAATGACAAATGAACGTGTGTTAACTCTGAGTGGCAAAATATGGATATTATTATTGTCTTTGACAATTTTTAAAATAAAGAAAGGAACAAATAAGGCATCATGTGTAAATTCCTAACCCCTGTTTAGCTGATTTGGCCTCTATTTGGTTCAACTGATTCGGCTTCCTGGAAGGTAACTGTAATCTACCTTGACTGTTGCCTAGCTTAAGTAATTCTACGCTGAACTTTATGCCCCTTTGGAAAACTACACCCCAAAATTACCAGTAGGTCAAACTTAAATACATTAAGGTCTTTTGGAAGATAATTTGTCATATATACTGATGTTAAGGAAACTTATGTAGCAATTAATTTTCCTGTAATTTATCTCATAAAAAAATTAGTTTTTACTACAAAGAAATACTACTTCACTGTAACAGCTGACTAACTATAAATACGTATCTAGATAAGTCACTACATAAAGGTCATCAGACCCTTGGTGAATATAGCATCTAGTCAGCAGAACAATTCCAAACCATGACACTATTAACAATACAAGTGGTTTTTAAAAAATAAGAATTTCATACTTATACATAAAAGTCAATCTTTAAAATATTTTTCAACTGATTAGCCTACCAAAAAAACTCTACGAGGCTTCCAAAGTTTCCAATGATCACCCAATCCCAATTATAAATAAAACTTTTCCTGTTCATTCACATTTAACTTTTCTTCATATCATTAAGCTAAAGGATCACTACAGGAGAAAAGCACAACTTTACAAAAACAGAAATGAAAAGAAAAATCAAAAATTTAAGGAAAAAAAAATGTCATGAAGAACCTAGGGGTAAAACAGGAATAAAGACACAGACCTACTTGAGAATGCACTTGAGGATATGGGGAGGGGGAAGGGTAAGCTGTGACATAGCGAGAGAGTGGCATGGACATATATACACTACCAAACGTAAGGTAGATAGATAGTGGGAAGCAGCCGCATAGCACAGGGAGATCAGCTCAGTGCTTTGTGACCGCCCGGAGGGGTGGGATAGGGAGGGTGGGAGGGAGGGAGACGCAAGAGGGAAGGGATATGGGAACAGATGTATATGTATAACTTGATTCACTTTGTTATAAAGCAGAAACTAACACACCATTGTGAAGCAATTATACCCCAATAAAGTTGTAAAAAAAAAAAAAAAAAAAAAAAGACGGTCCATCTAACCTAAGCACCTGAAAGAACCGTTCTTACACAAAGGAATTGAAGGGGTCAGATTTCAGGTCTGATAAAACTGGGACCCCATGGTGGAATAATAGGAAAGATCATTAAGGTAAAGAGAAATGTGAGGATAATGGATTTTTTATGCAATGTTTTTATTCTGCCCTAATAGCTCTTAAGTTCCTTTATTAGCTTAGGAAATAAACTGTTACGAAAAACTTGCATTATTCATCGTGCTTGCTTATTCAGACAATTATAAACATAACAGTTTAATTCACTCTCAAGTAGTTTTAATGGCTGTTACGACAAATGGGCCTACAACCTTAAAGAATCTGGAAGCAGGTAAAACCTGCAAGAAACAGAGCAACATTCAGATGGGCGGGCGTGTGTAGGGCCCGCCCACCTCTCTCCCTCCCACGACCACCCAGTCTTCTAGGGCTGGTGTGGAGAGCGAGAGGCAAACACACCCAGAAAGCACAGATCATAAGGAAGCAAAATGCCCATCAGCCCAGAATCCTTCACTTCTCTGTGAAAATGATAGTACCGTCTGGAGGCAGAGATGATCTTGTTCTCATATGTTGGAGATTTATTATACTCTCAAGATCATTACTGGTGCTCTTTTAATAATTTTTTGCTGCAGAAATAATATTCTCATCATAGAAAATTTGATTACAAAAAAGAAAAATTAACGAAACAGAAATCCTACTATTCAGTGACAAACGCTTCTGATTTTGAGACTTTTCCTTGCACTGAGAATGAAATATACACATTGATGTCCACTGGGAATGAAATATACACATACATAAATGTGCACAAATTCTGTAAATACAGTTGCATATATAATTTTAAATGAAAAACATTAGATTTTAATGATTTTCCAAGTTATTAAATTTTCTCCATAGACATGACTGCATATATTACATGATAGTAATAAAAATAAATTTACCATGATTTGGCTAATTCCCAATTCATTGGGGAAAAAGCTATTTAAACTTTTATAAGTTGTGCTAAAACGAACATCATTATACGCTAATCTTTGTCCACATGTATAATAATTTCCTGATGATACAGTCCAAGAAACTGGACCTTCTGAGGTATAAAACGGCAATGATAATCAATAATAATAACAATAAAGCAAACATACTTATGTAGGGCTTACATGGGCCAAGTACATTTCTAAGCACTTTACATATATGAACCCAATGAGCCCTTATAACAATTCCGTTTGATAAATTCTATGATTATCTCCATTTTACAGATGGGAAAACCAAGGTTAAGTAACTTGCTCAAGATTGCACAGCTAGTAAGTGGCGAAGCTGAGATTCACGCAAGGCCTTCTGGCTGGAGAGCTCCTGCTGTGGAATCCCATCACACTGCTTCTGATGGCACCTGCTGCCATATCCCTTCTTTCTCTTTATACTTGCTTCCTGTGGACATCCTTCACAGTGGAATCCATCTATCCATCATTTGGCTTCCTCTCTGAAAACTTGACAGGTGAAAAATGCTATCTAACTGTTGCTTTCATTTCCATCTCTCTACTTACTAGCATGACGAAACAGTCTAGAAGTTCACGCACTCCCTCTGTATTGACTTTTCTATGAGCTGTCTCTTCATGTTCTTTGTCTGTTTTTTCCCACCCCTACTGGAAGTCTCCATGGTCTTATTGATTTGTATTAGCTCCTAATATAGAGATAATTAACCTAATCATCATTTCCCATCTTTTGTCTTAATTTTATTTGGCACATAGGCATTTTATTTGGCACATAAAATTTTTATATAATCAAAATGCTCAGTTTATGTGTGCGTGTGTGTTTCCTTCCACTGCTTCAGTCTTTTTTTAAATTACATTACATTTATAATCAACATGTGAACCTTGGAAATGACTCTAAGTCCACAATTGAGATCTGCTCAGAATAACAAGAATCAAGGCTGAATAGGCATGTAAACCAGTTTATCTAAATTTATATTTATAAATGACAATTATGAGGAACTGAAAGTCATATAAAATATTTTTTGGTGGGTGGTGGGGCGAAATGGGTGAAGGGGTCAAAAGTTACATATTTTCAGTTATAAAAGTTATGATATATATAGATATCAAAACATAAACCTGGGGGCTTCCCTGGTGGCGCAGTGGTTGGGAGTCCGCCTGCCGATGCAGGGGACACGGGTTCGTGCCCCTATCCTGGAAGATCCCACATGCCGCGGAGCGGCTGGGCCCGCGAGCCATGGCCGCGGAGCCTGTGTGTCCGGAGCCTGTGCTCCGCAACGGGAGAGGCCACAGCAGTGAGAGGCCCGCGTACCGCAAAAAAAAAAAAAAAAAAAAACATAAACCTGAAAAATATGTTATACCAATTACACCTCAATAAAAGTATGTATAATAACATTATTTGTTCAACATGTTTTGTGAAATATGTTCTCAGCTAATAAATAAGACCCACATACAAACAGTGAAAACCAAAGCACATTTTAATAAAACCATACCCTCCTTAAAAAACATTAATTTACAGGATTAATAGGGATTCCTGCACCAACATTATTGTATTTTTCAGTATAATGAATGATACCCATAAATCACAGTCTCTCCTTTTGAGACTTGAAACCTAAAATCAAACAAAATCAAACAAAACACACTGCTCTAGTCTTATAAAGTACTTCTCTCTCCAGGATTCAGATAGGTGTTCAAATGCTTTTTCTCGATTGACATTCTCTTTCAGAGAAACTGGAAATTATCTGGTGTATGGTGCTGGCATTAAATCTTCAGCAGAGTGAAATCGTAAAGACTTGATACTATGGATGGTTTTACATAACATGTTTTTATCCTCATGTAGTTTTTAGACTAGACAGCAACATATGCTGATTTATTACAGCCGAATTACTCAATCTGAGGAAAAGTCATAATCTAAGACACTTCTATTCTGGTTACAGCTACATCAAAAAAACTCTCAAACAGGAAAATTATTCTTACCTTTAAAACCTCGCAGAGTAAAAGCTGTCATGGGCCTTCTCCGAACAATAAGTCTAGCCCAATGTTTAACAGTGATATAAAGTCAGCAGATTTTCATAGCTGATCTAAATCCCTAACAGGATTTCTTCTTGTTTTATTCTATTGTCCAAAGAAGACAGCAACTATATATTTGGTATCATCAACTGAACGGTTCTCCAATTTGAACAGCATTATTCTAGTTAGTGATTTCAACTGTGTAGAGGAAGAGGGGGGATTATGGCATTTTTACTGATTTCTCAGGCTCTCCTTTATATCAGAGTACCATACAACAGGGCATGATCAGTTGTGAGCCGTGTGCCAAGTAATTTGTTAATAATAATGAAATTGATGTTTGTGAATTATTTACTTTTAAAATAGAAACACACAACAGGTCCATGATTCTTCCTACAATAAAGCCACTCACTCGTTTGCATCCTAATATTTTCACAGACGGGAAAGAGATGGACGTTAAAACCATCACAGTACACCACCATGCAGCCTGTCTGATCTATGCTACAGCCCATAATAAGTAACTCTAAGAGAATAATATTTTTATGCCGAGTATTGATTTTTATGAATACCACAAAAACAAAAAGCTCATGGTGCTATTTGCTTTGCTGCCCACACACACATACCCACACAATGCTTTTTAAATCAAATCTGCCATGGAGTATGTGATATATGTGAATATTAATCTTCATTTGTATTGCTCTAAGAAAGCGTTGAGAATCACTAGTCTAAACTATCTTCATAATAATCTCTATTTTTGGAATTCAGAGAAGAATAGAGTTCTCAATTAAGGATCTCATGAGGGCACAGAGAATTGGAAGGATTTCCTCGCTCTAAAATAATGTTAGTTTTGTGGTTGAATTTATTAAATCTACATTGCTAATTCTTTTCACAATGGAATCTCTTAGGTCATACTTTCACATGAGCAATTATTTATGCTTGTAGTTCCTATTGTTCCTATTCCTCGATTTCATTTCTAATTGAAACTATTAATAACAATCAACAATAATGGGAAGAGCTAGGATTTCCATTGAGCACTCACTGTATGCCAGCCCTTTACTCAGACTGGTTCAGATAAATTTCCCATAGCCACAGGAGGTAAGGACTATTATTGTCACTCTTTTAAAGATGTGGAAACTCACTGTTAGACAGGGTAGGTGACTTGCCCAGGGTCATACACCAAGTAAGTGGAGGTATGACCTCAAAGTTGGCCTTCCTATCCACCACCATTCTCCTATTTATTCACTTCTTACATTTTCTCCCATTTACCAAGTTAACTCTGGCTTCTGATTATATTTTTCCTAAATGATGCTATCTCTACCTGTCAATACCTGCAAGCTTATTGAGCCTCATCTTTTTCAACTTGTCAGAAATCAACTAATCAGATCAACTGATATCTCTGGCCTGTTTATATGGGCCACTCCACATTCCCTATTTCATGGGATTCTTTCGCCTAGATAGCCATCTTGCATAAATATTTACTGCGTAAGATGATGTGACCAAATGTATAACCCTAGCACTACTGTTGGACACACAATTCAAACTGCATTTTCAACTACACATGTCCTATTGGTAGCTGATCACTTCAGTCCTCTTTCTGTAGTTATGTAATCATATTTTAACAATGAACAAGCAGAGTGGTTCTTAACCTGCGGTCCATGAGTTCATGAAATGATCCCTGAATCTTCTGAAGCCACATGCAAAATTATATGCCTAAGTATGCATGTATACTGAATTGGTGAACAGGCGTAAGTTCATTTTATTAGTAATCCTCCCACACTAAGAAAATATCATTTTTACCAAGAATGGCAGAGGCTCTCGATGAATAAGCCAAAGAAAATACAATATAAGGCACTTCTTAGGTGCTCCTAGATGGGCAATGATAACTATTTCTGGATGGCCTAGGGCCACATTTATTAATGGGGTCAATTTAATGAACCTTTTAGAGTTACATTAATCCCAATTTTCCCTCTGTATCAGAAAGTAGGATTGAATCTGCAGTGTACTGTTTTTGGAGCACATCCTGGTTACTGCTAAATTTTCCTATCATCAAATCATCTATAGGGCTTCCCTGGTGGCGCAGTGGTTGAGAGTCCGCCTGCCGATGCAGGGGACATGGGTTCGGGCCCCGGTCCAGGAGGATCCCACATGCCGCAGAGCGGCTGGGCCCGTGAGCCATGGCCGCTGAACCTGTGCGTCCGGAGCCTGTGCTCCACAACGGGAGAGGCCACAACAGTGAGAGGCCCGCGTACCAAGAGGAAAAAAAAAAAAAATCATCTATAAATGTACTTCACAAAAGAGACCATCAGATCTTCTCTCCCTCTAAAAAACATTGCATTGGCCTTTCCCAATCATCATTTTTCTATCCTGCACAAGTTTTCAACATTACCAGATAGTTCACTTCAATACTAGTAAAACCTCATTAATGATAATGCTTAGAGAATCAAGCATTGTGCTTAACATTTCTATTTCAATGAGACCATTAATAACTGACAATATGATCAGCTTTTGAAACTATTGCTATAGAGTACAGTCTTGTTTGTCCAAAACACTCTGGAGACCCATCCTGCTGTGTTCTTAGTCCAAAGTGAGGCCCAACACTCACCCCCCACCTGCATACACGTACACACACACCATCACCATCTGTACTCAAGGCTGGACAGCAGACCCCAGCCAGGCCAATCAGAATCTATCAAGAAAGAGGCTGTTCCTTCCACCAGGGTCAGTAACTAATGAAAATACAAGCCCTGGGTGATACTGGCCACTGCTCCCCCAAAACAAAGTCGAATGAAAAGAGAAAAGCTCCAACAGATGGAGAGACAAAGAAATTCACAACATCACTATTTGAAACCTGGGATCTAGCCAAGCCTGAGGTTTACCCCTTGAACTTCTCCCATTTTGTGAGCCAAGAGATTCCGTTTTGTTTAAGTTAGTATGAGATGGCTTCCTGTGCTGTTTCCAAACCAAGAGTTCTGACCGATCACATAAAATTTGCTGGTGACCATCATGTAATTTTATTAATGAAATGAATATTTTCAAAGTGTTCCTTCCCCCATGCTCTGGAAACATTACTTGGTACCTCCAGAAGAAGACTCACCACAACCTACTTTGCAATGGGATCTTGGCTGGATCTAGACTGGGTGTTCTGAAGGATGAGGAAGTTCCCATCCTTATTGTGACCATACATACACCCAGGACTCTGCCCGGACAGAATCAAGTGCTTCATAAAGGCCTGCTGAGTAGGAATCAGTCCTGAACACAGCCTGTGTGCGACGTGGTACAGGTCAGTGCATGGCTCAGGGTGATACAGTCCCCCACCTCCTCTCTGCTTAGAGGGGCTCCCACACTGGGCCTTCAGGGCACCCCTGAATCTTACTGTGTGCCAAATTTCATCAATGCAAGGTACCCCCGTTTTTGTTAGGATTAGGTGCTATTTTCATTGTGATAAAATATATACAACATTACATTTACTATTTTAGCCATTTTTAAGTGTATTTAAGTACATTCACATTGTTGAGCAACCATTACCACCATCCACGTCCAGAACTTTTGCCAAGTGTTTTTTTCTAATACATTTATTCTTTTTGAGATTCTTTTCCTTTATAGGTTACTACAAGATACTGAATAGAGTTCCCCGTGCTATGCAGTAGGTCCTTGTTGGTTATCTATTTTATATACAGTAGTGTGTATCTGTTAATCCCAAACTCTTAATTTATCCCTCTCTGCCCCCCCTTTCCGCTTTGGTAACCATAAGTTTGTTTTCTATGTCTGTGAGTCTATTTCTGTTCTGTAAATAAGTTAATTTGTATCTTTTTTAGATTCCACATATAAGTGATATATTTGTCTTTCTCTGTCTGACTTACTTCACTTATAGATTATCATACTAAGTCCATCCATGTTGCTGCAAATGGCATTATTTCATTCTTTTTTATAGCTGAGTAATATTCCATTATATATATATATGTATATATACGTGTGTGTATACACACACACACATACACACACGCCCCATCTTCTTTATCCATTCATCTGTCGATGGACATTTAGGTTGCTTCCATGTCTTGGCTATTGTAAATGGTGCTGCAGTGAACACTGGGGTGCATGTATTTTTTTGAAATAGAGTTTTCTGCAGATATATGCCCAGGAGTGGGATTGCTGGATCATATGGTAATTCTATTTTTAGTTTTCTGAGGAACCTTCATACTGCTCTCCATAGTAGCTGCACCAACTTAAATTCCCACCAGGAGAGTAGGAGTGTTCCTTTTTCTCCACACACTCTCCAGGATTTATTATTTGTAGACTTCCAAGTAAGTGCTTTTAATGTGCATTGTTGTTATAGATTCCATGGTGTTCAGTAAACAGAACTGGTATTTCATTTAGTTACTTATAGGTAGCAGTGAATATGCCTTTTTTAAAAACCTCCATGTTTTCTGTCTTGCATAGTCTCTCTTGGGCTAAGGACCAGGGAAGGGCACCCCCTTTTACAGCCAAGCAGCTGAAATATCAACACTGTCTAAGAATAGTATGACAAGCAAACTTTTATCATTCTTCATTGATTAAAAGCCTTAAATAACTCGGGGTTAGTGTGCTCTGCATCAGTTACATGTCTGGGTCTGCAGGAGACTGACTGTGTAGGGACTCTGACTCAGTCATGGAAATGTAGTCATTTTCCATATTAAATAAAACGTTGATTTCTTAACATTTGTTTTATGTCTACTTTCCTTAAAACCCTCATAATACCAAATTTGATAATTTCTGCTAGAGTAGAATTGGCAAGAATCAAAATTCTTAAAAAAGCATATTTCATCAGTGTTATGAAATCGTAGAGGCTAGACCACGTTCAACACTTAGATTTCTATTCTTTACTTCTTCCATCCTCGGGTACTGGTGACAAATTAATCTTCAAAAAAATGCACAGTTCATGCAATTATACCCTCTTATAAAAATCTTTGGCTTGTAAATGAACATTAGTTCAAAAATAGGGGATTCCTGCCGATGGACATTTAAGAATCACCCATGGAGCTAAACGTTTCAGAAGTCATGTAAATATAAGAGCGATCTGCTTTAGATTTTCATCATGAAAATGTTGCTGTGTTTGTAACTCCTCTTTCCCCTACTCCAGGCCTCTGTCAATTTCTTCAGTTCCCTAAAAAACAGTACTTAGGAGGGGAAAGTGCTGTTTTCACCTGAATCATAGCAACCAAGTCCAAAATACAGGGTATATGTCAACAAAATTATCATACTTCTGCCACATACAGAAACTCAAATGCTTCCAGAGGTCTCAAAGGAATACTTCACATGTACACTTACCTCGACTGGGTCTGAAAATGACAGAGAGATGGAGAAAAAAATATTTTGTATTGTACAACCAGAAATTCTTCAGTCATACCTTCAAGTTTCCAAGAAAAAAAGCTTCTCTGAACACAATTTCCATTTCAAAAAATACAGTGAAAATCCGAACTGGAGTAAATAAAAGAATATTTGCTCCCATCACATCCCTACACTCCCAAACTCTGCACTTGGACTCTCATCTCAAACTTATCAGAAAAGTATTTTTTTTTTCCAGAAAAGTATTTTTTTAAGTAAATACAAACTCTACCATGTGACGGAGGAAAATCAGCACAATTCCACTTTTGGGAAGAGCCCTGTGAATTCAAACACCAGTTACTTGAGCACAAAATAAATGGACTTCCCAACGAGCTGAGATTCTTCCGTTCCTTTATATCTTTGTATGCAAATCAGAATTCCATATGTCACTATTTCTAATTGATTTACATAATCTTTCACCGGTTTGCTTTCCAACTTTGTTAAACCAGTAGTTGGTTCTTCCTGTTTCCATTTCCCTGGGGGCGTTTTTTCCATAGTCTAATAAAAAGTATTCTATTTTGGTATCGAAATGATCGGGTTTTACCTTCATCCAAATAAAACTATTCTGCTCCTTTTCTCTTAAGAGTCATAATTATGCAGAAATTTTCTCCTTGTTACTATAAAACTCTGCATTTTTCTTCCCTAAGGGCTCTTTGGCAATCTACTTTTTGTGGGGCTGTTAACACACATGGCTTGGGAGGAGAGTGGGAAAGAAACAGGCTTTGGGCCAGATAATCTGGTCTTCAATGACTTCTTCCCATAAACTCTAATATTTATCCCTTGTTCACCATTCCAACCACTCAGCCTGAATTACCAATATGATAGCCTCTCCGTTGCTTTTTAAAATTTGTTTCTGTCACTATTTTCTGTCTCCCTTACCAGATGCACCTCTCTATCCTTTTTGGTCATTCCTAGGTTTAAAGAAAATTATTTCAAGGGGACAGTCTCAGTTTGGGAAGGTGAAAGCTTCGGGAGATGGATGATGGTGAGAGTTGCACAGCAACGTGAATGTACTCAGTGCCACTGAACTGTACAGTTAAATACGGTTAAAATAGTAAGTTTTCTATTATGTAACCTTTAGCACAATAAAAAAAATTTTTTTTAATGTTTATGAGCACTATATTAAAAGTACAAAGCGGGCTTCCCTGGCGGCACAGTGGTTGAGTCCGCCTGCCGATGCAGGGGACACAGGTTCGTGTCCCGGTCCGGGAAGATCCCACATGCCACAGAGTGGCTGGGCCCGTGAGCCATGGCCGCTGAGCCTGCGCATCCGGAGCCTGTGCTCCGCAATGGGAGAGGCCGCAACAGTGAGAGGCCCACCTACCGCAAAAAAAAAAAAAAAAAAAGTACGAAGCACTTCTTTTTTGCATTCACAGATTTCTAGAGTCTAGTTTTCCCCAACTACCACTAAACCCCTCCAAGCAGGCCTAGTCTGTCCGGTGCCCACACACATGACCTGTGCTTTTACTTCTTCCTATGACACCTCTCTACTCCTCCCCAGAGACCGCCAATCTTCAAACTTCAACTGAAATCTCACCTCCTGGATGAGGCTCTCCTTCACTATTCTAGCCCACAGAAGACTCCTCCTTTTCTCATCTTTGGTAACAGACCAAACACGTAATTAGGGAACAACCAAAAGGAGGGCTATATAAACTCATGTGAGTCCTCTCTCCCAGCTAGATGGGAATACAGGCGAGACACTTGGTTTGCTTCATATTCATTTGGTATCTTCACCCACATTAAGAACACAGTAGGTACTAAATAATTCGAGAGTTGCCTGGTATTTTTCCTGCTGCCAACACAGAATTTTTAAAAGCTATTTCTCTCTTAGTTCTAGGTCTTCTATCAAAAAGCTTATCTTAAAATACACTGATAGCAGAACTCAGAAAGATGAAAACCACCCATTAAAAATGGGCCAAAGAGAGGACTGCCCTGGCAGTCCAGTGGTTAAGACCCCATGTTTCCACTGTGGGGGCACGGGTTCAATCCCTGGTTGGGGAACTGGGATCCTACATGCCATGTGGCAAGACAAAAACAAAAAAAAAAGAAGAAGAAGAAAGGGGAAACATCTTTTTAAAATGGGCAAAAGAGTTAACAGCCATGAAAAGAAGGCGTATGGATGGCAAGTAGCACCTGAAAAGATGTACAGTATCATGTAAGCATTAGAAAAATAGCAATTTAAACCGCAGTAAGTTATCAGTACTGTTATCATGCCTAAAATTAAGAAGACTGACTCTCCCAAGTATTGGCAAGGTTGTAATGGAACCAGAACTCACACACTGCTGGTGGGAATGTAACAGAGTACAATCACTTTGGTGGAAAACAGTTCATACTTTCTTAAAAATTAAACCTACATCTATTGATACTATATGGCCTAGCCATTTTACTTGTAGGTATTTACTGATGGAAAAAGGCAGTAAACATCCCTACAGAGATTTGCATGTGAATATGTACAGTAGCTTTATCTGTTAACAGCCCAAACTGGAAACAACCTAAATGTCCATCAACAGGTGAATGGATGGACAAACAATCGTGTGGCCATAGATGGAATATCACTCAGCACTAAACAGAAACTAACTACGGGTGCCTGCCATACCACCAATGAATCTCAAATGCACTATGCTAAATGAAAGGACCAAGAGTCAAAAGACTGTATAAAGTATGATTCCATTTATATGACAATCTAGAAAAAACAAAACTACAGGGATGGGGAACACATAAATGGTCACCATGGTTTGACAGTAAGGAGAGGGGCTGAACTGGAAAGGGGCAACACAAGGGCATTTCAGTGCGTGATAGAACTGCTCTGTATCTTGAGTGGGCAGTGGTTACCTGATTCTGCATTTGGCAAAACTCACAGAACTGTACACCGAAAAGAGAACATTTCACTGTTTATAAATTAAAATTAAATAAATGACCTCATAATGAAGACTAAGAATGTCACCATAGAGCCTGGAATACACCCTTACCAACTCCTCTATGATGCTGAGATTAGAAAAAATAAGAAGAGCATCTGTTGCTTATGTTGTGAAAGTCCTTAAAAAATGTGCTGATAGAGGTCACAAGAATTTTTGCTAAACCCAGTAGAACTCTCACTATTATTTAACAATAATTTTAAAAGTCTTACCCAACCACCAACACTTATCTCATCACCCCAAGTCCCCCTGCTAACCAAGGCACTCAGTCTATCAAGATTTACTGAACATCCACAGCGTACCTGGCACTGTTTTAGGTAGGGCGAATGTACTGGTAAAACAGGACAGCTAAGGTCCCTGCTCTCAGGAAGCTGACATTCTAATTAGGGAAGTGAAGTAAATTTCTGATAATTTCTGACAGGTGTGTGCTATGACGACAACAAAAGAGGATGGTGTGTTAGAGGAGGGGGGTGTCATCACTTTAAATAGAATGGTCAGGGAAGGCCTCTTTGAGAGGGTGACCTCTGAGCTAATCCTGAGTGACAAGGGACAGGAAACCAAAATCTGAAGGCAGAGCCGTCTTGCCAGAGGGACCAGCAAGCAGAGGCCCCCAGAAGGAAGGGGGCTTGGCTGTCTGAGCCCCAGAAAGATCAGTGTGGGAAACGAGCAAGGAGGAAACATACTAAGTCAAGTCCTCAGGGGCCTGGTAACTCAGTGCTTTACAGACCCTAAGTTACTTTACTTCAGGCTGCTTGCAATGAGATGCGGCCAGAGGGCTTTAGATCAGCCACCCAATCTGATGTACGCTTGTTAAAAGACCCATGTGCTTATTCCAGGACATTCAGCTTTCGTCTTCTCTAGCTCACGTGTTTGTTTCTTCATCTACCTTAGCTCTGTGGCCTTAGGTGAATCTCTTTTACAGGCTTAAGTCTCAGTTTCCAGGTCTATAAAACGGTGACACCAGCTACCAGCAACTGCCTCCACCTACGGGTTCGAGCTGGCAGTTAAATATCTGACTGTAGGCTAACTCCAGTCTCACGTCTGCCCTCGTCTTCCTGGGACACGGCCCCCAGCAAGCATCTTCCCTCCCTGTGACGTTTTCAACCTCAATCTCAGCACAGGTCCACTGCCCTCTTTGGACCTTACCCATCCAACAAAATCCTTTCTCCAGTCCTGCTGTGTCTTTCTGCCAACGTCTCTCCCTTTGATCCCTCTCCCTTTACCATCAAACAGGCACCTCCCAAGCGTAAGCACTGTCCCCACACCCACAGGTTTCTCTTCTTCATTGCTAACTTATTCCTCAGTCAATCACAGACTGAGTCCCATTCCCACCGCTCTACCGAATTCCTTCCTGAAAAGCCACCAGCTCCAACTATTCGGCCTAATTCCTGGCCTCCTCAGCCCTCCCATCGGGTTTTGAGCCCCCCTCGCCCACTGGAAGGAAAGCTGTGTCACTAACTACTTTGAGACCGGAAGAGGCATACAGTCTCTCTCAGCCTCAGTTTCAGTATCTGTGCCCGTAGAGGGCTGGATTTATAGACAGCCTTAGGGCCCTTCTAATTTGGAAATTCCAAGGCAACGTTATTCCTCCCTTGGCATCCAGGAGTCCACACTATCCTGACTGTCAGAACAACTCCTGTGTCCTTTACTAGCATGTGTTGCTCATCTCCTACAGGGGTTCTTTTCCTCCAAACTCCCAGAGAAGGCACTGTAGACGACACTTGAGTCATGTATACCTTCTCTCCTTGGCTAGCACCCACGCTGCCCTCTCCACTGCCATGTCTGTGAAGAGGCCTCCCATACTCCCACACCAGCATTTCCACCTCTCTGGAACGTAAAACTCAGGCAACCAAGATAAATCATCACTTCTTCTCGACCTCTCCATTTCTCTTAGTTGCTCACCCCTCTCCATGATGGTCAAGCTGACAACCTGCGAGTTTTCACTGATTTTCCACATCCTTTCCACTCAAATATCCACTCCTCTAATGCCCTTCCTTAGTGATTTAGTCCTAAAGCCATTAGGCCAGACACAGCACGGCAGAGCTCCACACTGGGGGGTAGGGTGTGGATGGCTATGGTGGCCCATGGGGACGCAGCAAGCCCCCCCATGCAGAGAGTCAGAGTCCCAGCAGAGGGGGAGGGGGGCATCCATGTGCTCACCTGGCCTAGTGCTGGGTCTCAGAACCCAGCAGCCGGGAGTCAGCGCCCGAGTGGTGGAGGAGGGCATCCAGTGGGGGTGTGGCCCTGTGACCCAGGATGCAGAGTTAGACTCCAGTCACAGAGAGGAGGGTGTCTGCAGGCATGGGGGGCACTCCTTGCAGAAAGGGCTGGCTCCAGGACTGGGACAGGAAAAGTACAAGATGGGCCTAAAGCAAGGAAGCGCTCAGAGAAATGATGAGAACATGGCAAAAGGTCACGGAAACCAGCTGGAATGGGCTCCCAATTGTTTGAGGAACAGTTTGAACCTCAAAAATAAGGGCACTAACAGGCTATAACTCACTGCAGAAAAGAAGAAACAATGATGCCATAAAGATATCGATAATTTAATGAATAAGCAAAGTGCGATGAAGATTGGGATGTTTATACAACTTCAAAGTACTACTCCCCCAAGGAGCTCCTAATTGCAAAGGGAAAAGAGTAACTTGACCGTGGAGAAGCCTGGCAGATGGCACCTGGATAAAATGCTGCAGATGAACTGTAAAGACACAAAGGGAAATGGCTTGGCACGTGGTAGGAAGCTAGGAGGAAGGATGCTGCATCCCTTCTGTGATATGCCTGACAAGGGGGCGGTACCCAAATCAAATCATGAGGAAACAGAGGACAAACCCAAATCAGGGACTTTCTACTGAAGTGCTGGCCTTTACTGCTCTAAAGTATTATAAAGTCAAGAAATCTAGAAAAGAGTAAGGAACTGTCCCAGACTGAAGGAGACTAAAGAGTCATGACAGCTAAAAAGCACAAAACACAATTCTGCACTGGGGTGCTTTCACTATGAAAGACATTATAGGCGCAGTTGGCAAAACCAGAATCAAGATGTCAGTAACTTAATGTTATTTTCTGTATTTTGACGGCTGTATTGTGTACATGTGTCCTTGTTTATCATTCTTTGTAATGGCTCCCCCATGTTTTTCCTAAGTCTGTTATTATTTCAAAATAAAAATTTTATATAAAAATCAACTACTACAAAGTTTTCTTCTGTAATATGTCATATCTGCCCCTTTTTTCCATTACCCCCGACATCCTTGCTCCAGAGATTCCAGTTTCCATCCTCCTGCACCGTTGCAATAACTTCTTAACAAGGCCCTTTACGCTCCAATCCACCCTACAACCGCTGCCTAATTAAGGTTTTACCCAAGTGTACTTCAGCTCAGGCTGCTTGCCTGCTCCAACATTTCAGGAACTCCTCATTACCTGCCAAATTAAGTGCAAACTTCTTAGTGTGACTTCCAAGTTCCACTGGCTTCTAGCTCCAACTAAGCTCTTCCAGGCCCTCTTTCCCCCAATTCCCCATACCACAGCCAGCCATACGGCTGGACCACACTCAGTGTTTTCTGCCTGTCAGGGGTTTGCCCACATAACTCCTTCCGCCAGGAAGTGCCCCTCGATCCCCAGCAAACTTTTCAAGACTAAGGATAAATACCAACTGTGATCACCATACCCCCATCTCCTCATTTTCCAAGACTCGCCCAGACCCTTCCCCGTTGGAACACCCAAAGTCGATTTTGCCCATTACAAACCTTATTTCTTTGTGTTTTAGGTCACAATTTTGGGATATTTTTTCGACAGCTCCTAATATATAAGGTGAGGATACATGCCAATGAAGTGGTCAGCACTGATAACGTTAAGTCATGGCCAGAGCTGCGAATTCAGAGGGCCAGTTATTAGCTCACACTCTCTCCCCAGGGTATTAACTTTGTTAAGTATTCAAGTTACTTTTTGTTTGTCCTCTTTTCCTTCCTGGGCTAGAGTGTTCTATGCCTTGCATAAAATATAAGCAATTTCTACCTCTTTTCTCCATAGAAATTTTGGCCTTGGCCATACCACTAACAATCATAAATCCAGAGGTTTTCAGAGCATCAGTTAAGTAACACGTGCTTATAAAAAATTACATTTTAACTTCATCATTACCATACTATACCAAGAAAATAAAACTCTTAAAAATGAAAACAAAGCCTATACTTGACAAGTTTAAAACCAGAAATTCTAAAATTTAAGAGGACACTATCCATTTAACACACTTATATTTCCTGGATTTTCACTAATAAATTTTGCAATGCAGTCCACAAAAATATACAACTTAATGGCTACATTTAAATGGATCCAAGAAATCAATTTTTTTCTCTCAATTTGAATTTGGTAAATGAAAGAAAACGATAAATTATTTAGCAGCAGAGCTGAAATCTTATCAGTAGATGAGTTGTATGAAACTACAGCAACAGTTGAAAGCCTGGGAAAATAAGTATTATTTTGGAGAAAAAAAAAAGGACATCAGGGGAAGTGAAGTATTACTCTTAAATTACTGGTGATCAATATAACATCTTCTCTTACTGTAAACATTACAAGGATAGAAAAGGTCAGACACACCCAGAATTTCAATACTGCAAAAGGCATCAAGTCCATAAATGATAAATCTCCAGGTCCTAGTTTCACCATGTCACTGGTATGTATGAGAACTGCCTTAAGTTAAATAATTTGAGTTTATTTAACTGAAACCAGGGCTTTTATCTCCACTTTATTTTTAAAGTATGAAATAAACAGTTCTAAATATACTAACACTTCAGACGATAAAAGGCAGACATACTGACATATAAATCAAGGATACTTGTGAGGTGAAAAGCAAAATGTATAGAAGAGCAGTACATACTGATTTGTTTATTAAAAAGGAATAGGGTATTTTTTTCAATAAAATTATTACCACTTTTACCAGAAATACCATAAATAATGAAGGTGAATGACTCATCAGAAGCAGCAAGTCTCCTTTTAAATATTTATAAAAATACTATTTAGAACATTAACCTGGAGAAATTCTAGGCACACTAGCCATTTCAAAATCAAAATATTATGAGACAAATAAGAAAAAGAAAGTTCCATGTTTTCATTTCCAAATGACCTAAGTAATTCTGTAATGGATTTATTAGGGTAAGCACCAATAACCAGTCAACCTCTCCCCTCCAAAACCCATTATTCTTTCATGCTTTGCATTACATGAAGTTACTTCTATCTCAGCGGTTTATTTACAAAGCTTACTAACAGACATGGCCAACTTTGTAACAAACTCCTTGAATTCTGAAGGTTTTGGCTTATTATGGAAGATGGGTTTCAAAAAACTACAGGGACCACTGAAAAATTTTGAAAGCAACTGTAGGTTATCACTGAATTGTTTCCTCCTACCATGGAAAAAAAGTTCAGCATATATGAAGATAAATTCCTGATTACTTGTCTTGAGAACTACCAGAATGTGCCCTTTGAAACAGTGAACTTTATATTCGAAAAGTCTAAGCCAATGGTATCACTGTTTTACAATGCTATCGAAGTGACTAGGACCATCGCCATAAACACCCAATGTTATGTCAACAGAAAAACCCTGTTTCCAGAAGGAATAGTGTACATTCAAAAGAACAAGAAACTCATAGTGTAAGTGTCAAGTTTTAAGAAAGGAAAGATTTGATTAAAAGAAAAAACACCTGCCACTTCTCCAAGCAAAATGACAGGTCACCCCTACTCACCCTTACTTTTAAAAGGTAAATGGTCATGACATTTTTCTATCCTGACTACCCTTGCAACTACAGAGCTGGACCTGTAAGATAAACTTGAAACCAGACTAGCAAATATGTTAAGGGATACTTCTATTTTTATTCTTAACATACACGACTCCAAGGAAACTACACAGCCGCTCAGTCGCGCTGTTGGCAGACCTCGGAGAGCATCTAGGTCAACTCGTTTTCTTTCAAATGAAGAAACTGGGGCCGAGAGAAGTTGCCACTCGCTCAAGGTCACAGCTTTGTTTGTGTCCAAGCAGACAGGGGAACTCCCATTTGCATGACCCAACTAGGTCCAGTGTCCACCACAGAGTTTTACATCCAGCTTTCGTCATCATGTACAGTGTGGCCCTCAGATAACCCACTCACTGGAAATTATAACAGGCATGCCTCTGGTCACCGCTCTTGTAGGACATCCACAGGCTGAAACAGACACACACTCCGTGCCCATCACTCGCTTCTATCAGCTCGACAAGTTCACCTGGATAAGCATCATTTTCCTTATCTGCCTGGGGCACCCCTTCCTCAGCATAACATTCAGTAAAGCTAACACAAAGTAATATCCTCTTTCTGCATTAACCTCCAAAGGGTGTACAGGATAGAAAAGACCAGCAGTTCTCAACTTCTGGGTCTCAGGATGCCTTTCCACTCTTAAAATGTATTGAGGACAAGAGGTTTGTTTATCTGCATTTCTATCTACTGATATCTACCCTATTAGAAATGAAAACGAATATTTCTTTTAAATCATTTAAAAGAAGTCATTACACATTAACATAAAAGTGCATAGGTGAAAAAAATAACTATTTCCCAGAACGAAAAACTTTAGTGAAAAGAGCAGCACTGTTTTACATTTTTGCAAGTCTATTGTCTCGCTTAATAGAATACAGCTGGATTCTCCTATCTACTTCTGTGGTCAATGTGTGGTGATGTGTTCTGGTTCAAGTATATGAAGAAAACCTGGCTTCACACTGATACATTGTTGGAAAAAGGAGGAGCGTTTTAATGGTCATTTCAGATCATTGCAGATACGATTCTTTAACACAACACTGAAAATGGACAGTCAGTGGTTTCCTAATGCTTAGTTGCCACATGGAATCTGAAACTCTTATCAGTGAACTTTTCACACACTATTACATTAAAACCGTTGGTCTATCTTCCATTTTGAATGGCTTTTACCAATGCACAATTTTTGAGTTTGTGGACCTCCCTGAAAAGGTCTCAGGAACCCCAAACCATACTTTGGCATCTACTTTAAGACAGTTTAGAGTTGAACCTAAAGATAAAGGATATTATGAAACTTAGAAGCAGTTACGCACTGCCTGGATCCTTTACAATCTTTAATTCATTAATCCAACATTCCCTGGAATGGGGTATCATCATTATAAATTATGAAATAGGCAAAAGGTTGGATTTGGTCCAAAAGACACAAAAGAAGAGGCCAATAATGAAGCTTGGATTAGATTAAATTAAATATTGTAACATGTAGACTGAAATCCAGAAAAAAATCTAAGTTTACTCTGAGAATGATCAAAACAAATACATTTGGATAATATTCACCAGGAAAAGCTGTAAAGAATTAGTAATCTAAAAGAGACTTTGAATAACATTAAAGCTTTGACATTACAGTTTTTGGAAAACTTATATTAACTAGCACAATAACGGTATATATGTCAACAAAAGGAATCCCCTCTGACTATATTAACAAGCTCATTAAGAATTTTGGAATGCTCAAGGAGAGACACCAGACAACACCCCAGGTTCCCACAAAGGCAGAGTAGGCTCAAGGTCACTGATTTATACGAATATGTACGGCTATGGGTCCCCAGACCACCAGGAGGGGCTTCATGAGTTGAGTGTGAAAAAGACAATTAAAACAGTAGAAATAGGATACAGAACAAACAAAAGAGAATTACTGATTTTAGCTAGTATCACTCTAGTATTTCTACCAGAAATATCATTACCCAAAGCAATAGCCTTCAAAAGTAAAAGAGCATAAATAGAAATGTAGTAGCAAATGTAGGGTGTCTAACCATAAAAAAAATAATCATAAGAATTTATCAATAAATATTTCCTTACACTATGCATATTTCTTTAAAAGATTTTGTGGACTTTCACATAATGCAGAAAAGAGAACACTAAAAGAAATGGAAACTAAAGGTTATGAAAACAATTGAATTAAATGCTAAGAGCAATCAATGAACTGTATATAATACTCTATGATGCATACCGTGTACCAGATGATAGTGAAAGTGCTTCTCATAAATTAACTCAATTGTCTTGACTACCCTTGAGATGGGTACTACTGAATTCCCTTTTTACAGATGAGAAGACTAAAGTCCAGAAAGGTGAAGGGATGTGCACAGGGTCACAAAGCAGTTAAGGCGCAGGGTTGGGGATTTCAACCAGGGCAGCCATGCTCTTAACTACCAGGCTGTCCCCCCTCTGAATAACCCACTACAAACATCACTTACAAAAATATCTACATCATGTGCAAAATGTCCTTCTCTGAAAATAAAACAAAGCACTAGCAGTGGAACACCTTGGTTGTGACGAAAACCATGCCACCTCAGCATTTGTGTAAAGAGTTTAGAATTTAGGAGAGAGAGGCAGCATTAGGATAGGATTGACTAGTCATGCTACTGAGAACTGTAACAATGTGTAAGTTTCCTTTATGGAATGTGTGCTTCTATAAAAGCAAGAGGAGCGAGGTATGAGTCGATGATGATGCAAACAACGCACAAATGAAAGTTTTTCCCTTTGCTTCGGTAAAAAACCGAAGGAGAAAGAGTAAGGAATACACGTCAACCTTACATCTTGTTAATGGGAATGGCCATTTTTCCCACCAAATAAGTTTTTAAGGAAAACGGCCACATCTTCCTAGATGCCCGTGTGAACTATATCCAGGAAATCTATTCTTTATATGTTCAATACAGGGATCATTGACCACAACCGTGTAATAAACACAGTACTGAATCAAAGTCCAATGCAAGTATTCATTGCATAACTTAGAACCACCCTTCAGAGTCATATCTAAAACCTCTTCCTTGTTTTTTCTAAATATATACAATATGCTATCTGCATGAAGGAAAGCCAAGAGGTACTTTACAGTAAGTAAAGTATGTCTTGCAGATCTTAAAAGTTATAAATATACCAGTTCAAAACTGCAGTGACATACTTCACTTCCAATGAGTAAGAAAGCAAGACGGGCCACTTAGTAATTTTAGATGTGCTGAGTCTTTTAAAAGCCCTCCAGAGTTAAGGAAATGATTTATTTGTACTGAAAACCACAACTTGCATACGATTAACCAATCTAGAAAAAGATGAAGAGGGTGGGGAGCGTGTGGGTAACAGATTTGGGGTTTCATTTCATTTTTCACAACCAATGAAGTGGTTAATAAAGAAAATTAAAGGGAAAAAAAAAGACTATGACCACAAAGAGACCAATTTAAAGTAATTTTAGTGAACCCGTACACAGCTAAAGAAAAAAGAAAAAAAAAAATCCAGCACTAGTCTGCTAAAGTAAATATAGTAACAGGCAATAGGAAACAAACTTCTCCTAAACACCTACAACAGGCAATGCAGAGGGGGAAAAACACCGAAATACACTCCTCCAAAATCAACACAAATATTTTCTAAGAGATTCACAGAATTTTTGGTTTCTCTATTTCAAAAGAAGTAGTAACATACCAACAAGCAAAGGGGGAAGCGCTAAGTGACCATGCTGAAAACAAAAATCAAACGTGTTTAAATTTCTTAACTGTAAAGATAGTGCTAACCTTCAGCATTTTATAAAGCCATTTTCAAAAGAGGAGAAAAAGGTCCACTTACCTTGATACATTTTCTGGAATGTACTCTAGGACCGGATATCCATCACTTCTAGATGACAGGTCACCGTGTGATTTCCACGACTCCACTAAAGTATTGATGGGAGGAAAGGAGCTCAAGTGTTGGAAAGATTGGTCTCTAGCTGATCGTGATAAAGATATTGTACCTTGAGCACCAATCCTGTAGTGAAAGGACTGTCCACCTGAATTCACACCAACAATGGCAGATGAAGGGATGCTGGCCTCCGGGTAATAGCTCCCATCATCCGGTTCTTGTTTTATCCCCATTGGGAAGCCACTGCCTTCACAGTTACCATCGAAGCCGGGCACAGGTGGTCCTAAAATTCCTGATAGAGAATAATAGTCTTTATCATCCATAAAGGAAAAATATGAGCCATCCATGAATGGAAAGGGGTTGACGGCTGGATTCCCTTTAAAAGAGGCGCCCGAACACGAATGCTTGGTTGATTCTTGTTTTATCGGTACTGAGAATGGGGAATCAGAATTTATTTTGCTATTTCCTCCTAGACACGAGCTGCTAAAAACTCCATCTGGCTCCGGCTTTATGTACTGGATGATGTTAAGCTGGTCAGTCACACCATTGGAGACTGCAGTCTCTGCCTCCTCAGTCTTAGGAAAGGGAAGCTCTTGAGCACCTTTCTCGTGTGTGTCTGGACTAGGAACCGCATCCCGGGCTGCACTGGATCCAGCCGGGGTGCCCGAAGCAGTGTAGCTGAAGGCGTGGCTTCCGGGGCTACAGATAGATCCCACGGTACTAGCAGTTGGGCTGGACAGTGTGGATCTGTTATTTGTGTTGGAAGGGCTGGAACCAGAGCACCTTGAGTGGTTGATATTTGCCGGGCTGGATACACAGGATCGCAGAATGACGTTACTAGGACTGGAGACGGGAGATTTTACACTGCAGTGACTCGGGGGGCTGGAAATGGGGGACTTCATGCTACTCAACGGACTGGAGAGAGGAGAGCCCACGTTGCTGGCGTGGGTTGGGCTGTGTGACCTGGAACCCCGATTCTCCACATTAGGGGAGCACGGCAGAGGAGTGCCCTGGGCGATGGGGCTGTGCACTGTGAAACTGCCAAAGCTAGCCGAGGTGGAGGACACACAGCTGATGCCGGCAGGGCTGCAACCCGAAGATGACATATTCAGAGGGCTGCAAACAGAAGGGCTCTTCTCGTGACACAGGATGGGGCTCTTCACCATGGCGCGCGTGACCCCGCCGTTCTCGGGGCTCCCCGAGTCAGCCATGAAGGACCTCAAGGGTCTGCTCACACTCCCCAGAGTGGAAGGACGGTGGCCATTTTCTTTATAAAATTTCACCATCTGTTCGACATGTGGATAGATCTTTGCTGGACTCGCGCTTCCTTGTGGGTTCTGCTGATCATACGCGTAGTCGGCCTCTCTTACGGAATCCATGTATAAGCCCATGGACTCGGCCACGGTTGCCGAAAGTTCCTTAGATTCCAGCTCGGTTTTAATATCAGATGGTAAAATCCCAGACCGATTATTGTCTTGCTGAAGGCAAGGGAGTAGTTCCTGTTTTTCTTTGCTGCTTCCTTGAGTACTGTTGTTTGGAATAGCACCGGAAACACAGCTTATGTTGACGACCTCCATGTACTTATTCTCATCGGTCCGCTCTGTAGGTCCCGAGGAAGAATGCTCCGCAGCCTGAGAAGCTTGACCCCACCGTCTTTCCATATCTAGACCTTCAGGGAGACTGTGGTAGCCTTTGGTTTCCATAGCTAACAAATAAATTTATATTAAAAAACCAAATTAGAGTTCTTGATAGCAAGATTACTCTAAAAGACATTCTGAAATTGCATGGAATGATCTCTAAATATGTATTCTACTTATTATAAGCAATACTTCTAGTTATATTAAAATTATTACCTTCTTAGGTGCTGATACAACAGTCTTGACTATAATTTGGAAGTCAGAATATAAGAAGCAATAAAACTATTTTGCATGTAAATAAAAGTAATGTCTTTGCTCTAATACAGCCTTTAGAGTTTGCAAAGAATATTTACCAATAAATCATCTTTGCTATAATACAGCCTTTAGAGTTTGCAAAAGAATATTTACAAATGTTAATTTATTTAATATGCAAAGTAATCCTGGGGACTCACAGGCAGGCAAGGAGGAAACTGAGGGCTTAGTGAAGAGGGCAACTCGCCCAAGGTCAAAGGCATAATAAGTGACAAAGTCAGGTTTAAAACTAAATCTTCTAACTCCAAAGCTTTTGGAGTCTTTCCAGCATATGGAAGCTGCTTTCCATATCTAATACGTGGCTTTATTAAAAACAACAAGGAAATGCAATTAATGTTACCGTTTCCCAATATAAGGTCATCAAGTAAATGATCACAGGCAAAATAACTTAAGAATTACTTGCAAAACAATAAGATTTTCTTAAAATGGATTAGTGATGAAGATAATTTAATATCAATTCTATAAAGTGAAGAGTCACATATCCTGATTAATTAAGCTGGTCCATAACAGAGAGGCTGTATGACAACTTGAGAATATCAGGACTCCAGTCTGTATTTCAGTCCTGGCAAGGACTCTGACATGCAGCCTGACCTAGCAGTACTTCTGCTAAAACGACTCCCAACAGACAGCCAGTTTCAGTCTCAACAGTTAATGGAGGAAGTTTGAGATGGGCCCTGACAATTTATGTGTTCATTCATTCAACAAATATTTACCCAGTATGTGCTACATCCTGGGCCTACAAGTAGTCACTGAATCTATAGTGATAAACAAAACAGGCCCAGTCCCCATTCTCAGGGAGCCCACAGGATTGTTTTACATATACCATCTTACTCACTGGCTCTCTCTATAAATTTATTTCATAGATAGAATAATGATAATAGCCTACATTTATATAATTCTTATGCATTATATCATTCAATGCCATATTACAAGCCTTTCACATATATTAACTTATTTACCCTTATAAACAACCCTACAAGACTGGCAAAAGTATTATCCCAAATGATACAACTGGGGAAACTGAGGCAGGGGCCACACAGCAGAGCTGAAATTTGATCCCAGGTGTCTACACCAAGCTATCTCAACCTTGGCCCTATTTGGGACCTGATAATAATTTGTTGAGATCTGTCCTACGCATCATAAGATGTCCAGCAGTCTCCCTGACCCCTACCCACTAGATGCCAGTAGCATTTCTCCTCCCCCGTTGTGACAGCCTAGACTGCCTCCAGACCTTGACAAATGTCTCTGGGGCTGGTGGGTGCAAAATCACCCCTGGTTTGAGAACCACCACTCTAAAGAAACATATCTCAAAGAAAATTAACTCACTCTTAATAAAACTTCATTTGTGCATTTTGATGCATAAAACTCTTAAAATCTTTAAGTATGCATTTTTCAAATCCTTTCAGGTGTGTAAACATTCTCTGACCCAAATAAAGGTCCTGATCTAAAAGATGCAGTTTCTGAAGTTCTGAATACAAATATTACTTTAGGCCTCTCAGTCCTCTCCCCACCAACTTCTGCCACTCACAATCTCCATCTGCCCTATGTTCCCCTCATTACAAAGAGACTAGGACGCCTTTTTGCTCCAGAAATTATATTAATTATCATGGAAAAATAATATAATGACTCTACTAAATAAACTGGCATCAGATATTGCAGGGCTCACTGACAAAATTTAATACCCAAATTGTCCAAGTATCATAATTACCTCTTACTTTTCTGTACTCTACACTAGACTTTAAGTTCCCAGAAGGCAGAAACTTTATCAATTTTACCACTGCATCCCAAGATGACAGCATAATGCAAATTTAAAAAGATAAACTATTATAACATAATCAATACTCAGTAACTTGTGAATATTAAAATCTCCCAATTATGCAGTGTGCTTTTACTTAAGGAACATTTTTCTATAAATTCCTAATTACAAATCAAATCACAAAACAGTGGAAAATAAGTCAAATTACGAAGTTTGAGGACGTAATCTGGTAATTCCAGCTGAAAAAAATTAGTGTGGATGAAAGCTAAGTGAAAGTTGAAAAAAGAAAAAAAAGAAAAAAAATATATATATATAGTGAAATGGGACCAAAACAGCTAATACTGGCCTTTTCTACCTTACTGAAAAACCATTTAATAGTAGCCATGGGTTGAAAATACCAGTAAATATTATGTGCTGCTTCTACTTCTACCTGAGAATAGTCTGTCTTCCCCATAGCAAACTTGAACAGATGTATATCTAAGGTATAGATGTTTCAGGTCCAAGTTCATTAAACACCACAAGAAACATGTCTACTCCTGTTCAAAACTGAACACCTCTGTGTATCATTCCCCCACCCCCAACCCTGTCCCTAAACCCACATTCTCTGTCTTGGTGAACTGCGCCACCCTCTACCCACATGCCCAGAAGTCACCCTTGCCTTGGCACCCTTACCAAAGGTCTCCACAGGCTCACCCCTCCTCACTCCCACACCTACAGTATCGCTCCTTGCCCACCCCCCCAGGCAAGAGAACCATCTGCCCTGGGTCTGAAGGGCCATCCTCATCCAGACCCCTCTCCAAAAATTCATCCTCCAAATTGTCTTTTGGAAAGCATGATCACTCACTGCCTTTTTTGCAGTTTCACAGTGGAAATTTGCATGCTAAAACTCCAGGGAAGTTCCACGGTACAGAAATCTGTTTCCTTTTTAATCCAGAGTCCTCTAAATAATTTGGTCACTGCACCTTTTTTTCACAGAACACATACTAGCAGGCTGAGGGACACTTTTCATCACTCTGCCTCAAAGCAGGAGCCACGGATACATAAGGCTATGTGAAGATTTGAAGAGAATCTCTACTGGAGCTGACGGGCAAGAACCATCTTAAAGCAATCTACAAGGAAGCACCTTGTCAGCTAACATCATGCAGGTGATCATAACTTTCCAAGTCCTGCCTGGCTAGCCTTGAACTCTCTTGACAATAACATAAACCAGCCTGCATTTCACCACATTATTGACAGGTCTGTCATTAGAGAATTTGCAAAAGGTTTTGCTGAAATCTATTACATTAGCTTTGTTTAAGGTATTCTCATCTACCAACCTAATGCACCTCTCAACAAAGAAAATAGAGTAAAGGCTGGTAACAAACACAAAAGAATGGAGGACGTCAGCATGCTTCCACTGCAAATATTTTTAAAGACTGGGTTTTTAAAAGAATATGATTACTGAAGTACTTTATGCTGAATTCTCCCAATTATCTTAATTAAGATAACAAATGGATCAGTTAGGTAATTATTTCCTACAGTGTCCAGGAAATCCAGGCTGTCTTTTTAAAACCAGTATAAGGACCATGGCTTGAACAGAATTTCCTGAACTTACTAGTGAATACTCAAAATATTAGTTGGTGAATATGATCCTCATAGAACTTAATATCCAGATGGTAAAGGGAAAGTTTTGTTACTAAAGTATAAGATGAAACAGATACCAGTATACAAATCTAGCTTATATAAAATCAGATTTGTCTCCCTTACAAATGGAAACTGTTAACAGAGACTCCCTTGAGACAAAGACAAAAATCATGAAGACCCCTTAATTTTCATGCAAACGGCCTCCCCCTCCCCCCAAAAATAAAGGAACTTTCACATAAGGAATGTAAGGAAAAGCACTGATAGTTCTACCTTAAGTCATATATATGCTCGTAAACACTATTTTGCAAAGGAAAACCCTGACTTTAAAATTTTATATTTTACAGACTGTGTTAAATTGCTGTTTTCCACAAGGAAGTAGTTTTTTTTTTTCAGGAATATTAACAAGGAATCTTGCGAATTTATATTTTATCTGAAAACACTTTCACTTTTACTACCCCCCAAACATAGTTCCCTTCAAATGCATCATTTTCTATAGTTATTTGACTATAATGACATCTTAAAGACAGAACCTTAAGAATTTCATAATTTGCACCAGTTGCATAGTTGTAAAAGTTCACTGTTTGTAACTATTTTGCTGTCTTCCCCCCTACATAACTATTACTATGTTCCTCTTTTTTTACAGATGAGGTAAATGATAGAAATCAGCCCAAGGTCACCTAAGGGAGCCGGAGAACCAGTTAGAACTGAACACATCTGATTTCTATTCACTCACCTAATTCACTGAGCCACCTGATCTTTCTAAAAGCCCCGAACTAAACTATTTCTCCCTTAAAGGAAAAAACTCCCCTTCAGATTATTTTTAAAAACTTCTCTCCTCAAGCATTTCCATGATAGCGTGCTATGAAGTCAAATATAAAATTAATACTTCCCAGAACTTCACAGATGGAGAACGCTGTTATCATTACTATGTAAATATGATCAATAACAGCACTTAGAGACATGGCAATTCAAATGTTAAAGAGCAATTACTGCATTTGAAATTAAGTGGTTTCAAAAACTTGCCTGCTATCAAGTTTTCCTACTTGAAAACTTGTTATAATAAATAGTTAAAACTGTTGGTGCCATAAACCATTAAGATTTAAACCTGGCCTTTTAAAATTCATTAGGAAAAGCTGTGCACCTAAATTCAGTAGCAGGGTACTGATGCCACCAAAAGAAGCCTCATCCCTTCTTGGATGCCTTTAGAATTCCAACTGATGCCACAGAAAGCATAATCTCTTTCAGGAGTTTCGTGAATACTAAGGAACGGGAAATGCACGAATTTCCAGAGCCCCTTTCATACAGGATCTATCAGGATCTGATATCTCCTTCAACTGCCCTTTTATCGCTACACCTCCGGCTGAGATTTGGGTGCTTCCGCAATTGATAAAGGAAAGAAATATTATTCAAACGTCCTTTAAAAACTGTACAAGGAAAACGATCCGAAATTCATCTTTGGGTAAAGGGAAGGGTGGTAGATCTCCCACTGCCAAAGCCGGTTGAAAGCTGCTCGTTAGAGGGCATTTATCCAAAGTGGCCAAACTTTCCCAAAATAGTCCTCTGGCGGTCAAAGGGGAGAAAAAGTGGAAAACCAAAACAAAACAACAAGCACACAGCACCCTACTGACTGCCTCCGGATTACGCAGCCACTTCTCCCTGCAAAGTGCACGCTCCCGCGCCGCGGCCGCACGCCGACCCGGGCAAGCGGCGCCCAGCCGCGCACCCGTACACACCTGCCTCGGCCGGGGTCCGTCTCACGGCGTCTACCTGTTGCAGCGCTTGCCAACGCCACGACACTCCTGCTGCGGAGCCCCCCTAAATCCAACCACATCCAGGCCAGCGAGTGCCGCTCTCCCTGCAGCGGGAGAGTCCGAGGCAGCAACGCTCTTGCACCCAGGTGACTGCACGCGTTTCCTCCGAGCGGCCTGAAGTTGGCTTACGTCTTCCCAGTCCAATGACACCCCGGGCGCGGAGGGGCGGAGAGGAGGGGGCACGGGTAGGGCCAGAGCGGGCGAAGTAGGGAGGGAGAGAGCTCGAGAGGGCGGGCGAAAGCCCGGAGGGGGAGTGGGCCAGCTCCAGGGCCGGCCCTTTTAAAAGCCGGTCACATGTCCAGATAAAAAGTTCAGGTTACTATCCCGCCTCCCTGGGCCTTTCCCATTGGCCCGGAGGGAAGCAAGTCTCCACGCTGCACGGGTCAGGCGGGCTTCTCATTGGACAACTCCAGCTGTCAGTCACCAGGAGGGCGACATGACTGATACAAAGTTGCTGCGACACAGCCTGGACTCGGCAGCTCCCTTAAAGCCGCAGAAGCGGTGGCCGCTTGGGGTGCAGGGCAGCGGCTACGCCACTAGGTACCCTCCACTCGCGGCCCCCCGCCCCCATCGCTCGACTGCCCCAAAGTTGCTCACGCCCACCTGGCTCTCCTCCTGGCTAAACCCAGGATGTATGGAAAGACGTGAAAAGTCTGGTGACGCGGAAGAAGTCGGTTTTTCCGAAAGCCAGTCAAGGTGCCGTCCCCTGTCGCTCTCCACCTGCAGCTCCAGGTGAGCGGCAGCCCTGGCCCAGGCGCCGCCCACCGCGTCCGCGCTCAGGGGACGACTCTCAGTGGGCTTCTTCAGACCCCCGAGGTTCCGCTCCCCGCCCCTCCCGTCTGTCTGCCGAGTTACCTCTCAGCCGAGAAGCCGCAGCGTCCGCTGCCAGCGAGCAAGAGGATCACGTTCCCACTCGATTTGAATTTCCTTGCTTTAACCGTGCCGGAAAAGCGAGTGATTTCACTGCAGCCAAAACCCTTTAAACACAGCTTCTCTCCCACCTCCCCCACCCCCCAAAAAAGTGCCAGGCTCAAGAGCTGCTGCACTCCTTCCTTATAATTTTGTTGCTGTATTTATTACTTTCGTATTGGATTTTTCCACTAGTTCAATTTGAAAGAAAGCTTACCATCTAGGAGAGTCACTTCTTTATAATGGGGGGGTGCACATAATTGGGAGAAACAAACGGGAGTGGGGAAGGAAACAAACTGTTTTCTAAGGATCAAGTGTCTGCAAGAAGAAATTTCGGTTTCCCTCCAATCGCCTCCACCTCGATTCTCCTCCCGCCCACCCAAACGCTGAAGCTACTAAGCGAAAGGATGGGCTTCTTAACTTTGATTTCTAAGGACTTTGAGGCTCCGCATATGAGGCTCCGTTTTAGATTCCCGGCTGGCCCAGAGTCAGCACCAGTGACGTACACACCTAAATCTGGTCCCCCGGCCCTTGGCGACCCGCAGCCCGGCGGCGGCAGCTGTGCAGCCTCCCACCTCACCCTTGCCCCGCACCAGCCAAACTCGGAAGGGGGGAGGGAGTTAGCCCTGTGCTCAAAGGCCCCTCCTCTCCTTACAGTTAATTAAGCTTTAGGATTCAGACCCCTAACCCAGGAAAACTCGAACTCTCCGCCGCTCCAGGTAGGAAACTCCCTGGCTGCGGGAGAGGCGGCGGCGGCGCAAGAGAGCTGGTCCCAACCCCCGACTCTGGTGCTCAGCAGTCCCCCGCGCTGAGCGGCCCCCTGCGCACCAGCAGCCGGGAGTCCCCGCAAGTGTCCCAACTTTCCCGCGGGGCCCCAGGTCATGCGCGCTCTCCTGGCCAAACGAGCAGCCGGGCATCGATCGCACCCGAGGCCGAGCGCGGGCGGCCGTCAGGAGCGAAGGGAGTCCCGGACCTAGCGCCCGCGCACGAGAGGAGACAGCGGCTCCGCCTGCGCCGCCGAATTATTCATTATTAAAGGAATGGACGTGTCTCTTTTACCAAGTTTTTACCTCCTTTACGGAGGGCTGGTCTTGCCCTGGATCTCAGCTTTTTGCAGAATCTAGGTTAGAATCTTGCAGGGAGAGCCGCCGCGATTGCTCGCCCGCCGCCCAGCACCCGCGCCCGGAGGCGGCCCGGCGGGCACCTCGTCTCCTGCCCGCAGCCCACCTCGGTTCACCAACCCGCGCCCTCTGCGCGGACCATGCCTTCCCCGGGGCCGCCCTGTGCTCCCCGCCCCCCCCCCTGCCGCTGTCAGCGCAAAGTGACTGTCGCCGCACTCACCTTTTCTAGGACATGGTGGGGAGGCTGGGGCACGGGGTGTGGGTGGGGGCAACCAACTCCCGCCGCCGCCGCTACTGCCGCCACCAGCAAGTCCAATATTAGCAGATCGGCGGTAAGGATGGAGAGGAAGAGAATCCCGGCAGTCGCACTACTGACGGTGGGTAGAGCAATAGAGCAGTAGTGTCGTTACCCGGCAGGAGGAGGCGAGGCGGCGGCGCCAAATCGCGCAGAGCGGGACGCGGGCGCTCGCCCGCCCCCAGCAGCTGGCGGCCGGGCCTCAGGCGGGCCCCTCTCCCGGGGCTGCTGGGTCTCCTGGGCGGTGACGGCGGCGGCCCTGGGAGCCGGGAAGTCCAGCGGGATGACCCCAAGCCGGCCGCCCCGCAACGGGCTCTCCGCGCCCCCTCCCCAGGCCTGGGGTGGCCGGTGACAGCTCGGGCGGCTGAGTGTGTGTGTGTGTGTGTGTGTGTGTGTGTTAAGGGGGCGGCTGCAGGGGGAGCCCGCGGCGCCGCGGCCCCCTCGCCGGGTCACACCCTCACCAGCGGGAGGAGGCAGCAAAGCATCCAGCCACCAGCTGGTGGGAAAGGGGGCCGGGGGCTCCCGTGGCCGCCCTCCCACCCTGGCCACTGGCTGCGAGAGGCCGAGAGCAAACGGAACCCCAATGCACGTCACCCCACACCCTCCCCACGGCTCCCCAAAGTCCAGCCCTGACCTCGCGCCCCGGCCTCAGGTGCAGTTCCCAGCCGCGGGGGGAGACGCGGGCTAGGGACCACGCGCGGGGGGCAGCAGGGAAAAGTTTCTTTTCCTGCTCCCCAGCTGCCCACCGGGCGAGGCTGCTCCTCTCCCCCCTCTCTCGGGCTCGCAGCGCCTGTGCCCCACCCCCACCGTGGGGGGGCGGCGAGGAAGGACAGGGTGTCTGCGTGCGGGGGAGAATGGCGAGGAGAGGCGGGCGCCACCGGTCCCCTCGCTCTGACAGCGACTCGGACGCCGCCGCCGCCCGCTCGGCCGAGCGAGCGGAGGAAGGGGCTGAGCGCCAGGACCCCTTCCACTCTGCTCGCCGAGCGCCGCGCGCGCCCCCGCGCCGCCCCGCGCGCCCCCGAGCCCTCCCGCCGCCCGGGCAGACACCTACGCAAACGCGAAAGTGAAAGGGGGGCGACCGAGCCTAGAGGGCGGCCGGCGGCTCTAGGGAACGCGGCGGGGGGCGGAGGATGGAGCTGTGACCCGCGGTCCCGGGATTCTCCAGCTCCAGCTGCCCTGAGGAGCCGCCTGTGCCTCCTGGCTCCGGAGTCTCCAGAAGTCCCACGTCCTCCACCCCCCACCCCGCCCCCCCGCGCCACACAGATCACCCCCATGAGAGCAAATGTGTGCGTGTGTGTGTGCGTGTTCACGAGCACTCACGTGTGGGAGAGATACGCTTCCGCCCCAGACTCTTCTACCTCACCGTTACACTTACCCTTAGCAGAAGATTTGGGGTGGGCGGGGGCATGCATTGTCAATATCACTACCACTTACAGGCTCCCCTGCTTCTGGTCCTTTAGGACTCAATTAAACCCCAGGAACTGACCACATACGCCCCTTTCCCGGCTACACACTTCTTTTCCTACAGGCTTTACTGACCCCTTTCCCCTGCCCTTTGATGGGTTCTTTCCCGTTTTCTTCCTAAATAGCTGTGAAAGTTGTTAATCCCTTCCCACTGTGTTAAACACGGAGCTGCCCTGCTAACACAATCACTATGTCTCTTCAACCACAATCCCACTGTCCGAGTCTCGAGCTATCCGTTGCGTCGTCACCCATACAGTGCTGGCACTACCCTGTTCTTGCATGGCTCAAGGTGGCATCTGGCCTGTAGCAAAAGAACATTTTGCCTGTTTCCTTATGGGTAGGGAAGGTGAAGTTCTTAAGGTATTATGTTTTAGGTGAAATCAAGAAAACAATAATTAAATGATACATTTTAAAAATTAACAATAAATATTCAATGAACTTTAAAAAGCACCTCCATGTAGAAGTGTATTGACTGCAAAAACTGAATTTTGAACTGCATCAAAAATAGGATGGATGGACACTGATGGATTGATATAATGGTCAGAAGGATGAGCAGTTATGTGATTAAAGCATGTATATTGTACAATACTAGTGGTAGAATCTAGGTGGTGGTTTTTTGTATGTTTGCAATTTTTCATAATGAAATGTTAGAGAAAAAAACCCTCTTTAAGGTAACTTTTGTAATGTAAATTCCGTTTACAAAATCGATAAATTAGGCATTCGATCATTCTTTTCCCCTTTACAAAACGATTGTCCTTAAACTTTTTTTACCTAGGTACTCCATCACTATTTTAATCAGTAATTTCTATTACAAACATCTTGTCAGGGATCAGACTCTGTTGTAAAGCGGGGTTATAACTGCAATATTTTAGAAATCTAGAAGATTTCTTCCTGCGTTTTTCTCTTGTCCAATTTCAAATTTTAATCTTCCATGCTTTAAAACAGTTTCGTATTATAAAACTAAGATGGAGTTTTTAAGCATTTATATATATTCTTTTGAAACTTTTTCACACCAAAATAGCTTGTGGGGAGGTCCATATGCCCATGTATATCAGCTTCTCTTATCCTTCGACAGAGATGTTAGGGGATCTTGCCATTACTAACAGACAAAACTTTATTTTTGGAAATCTGAGTATTTGGGTATTTGCCCAAACTTTTGAACGATTAAGTTTCCGTCTTCTCTTCATTTTCTTTTGCTGGCTGTAAGAGGTGGTCTTGTGCCACCCTAAAAGGAAAACAGCTCCAAGATAAGATCTGTGGCTCCCTCATCTGAAGAAAAGGTGGCACTGGTTTTGCTGGGAATCACCCCACAAGTAATGTCTCTGAGAGACTCCATCAAAGATGGAGATGCAGGTTTTTCTGGTTGTTCAGAATATTCTTTGTTCCAATGCTCATTAATAAAGAGCCCTATCAACTTTAAAAATGTACGCCTAGAAATGTCATTACTTGCTGTTTTTTAAGCTCTTAACAAACTTTTTTCTTTTCATCCTTTTAGATGTATTCTTTCTTTGCAAAAGGGTAGAAATGTTTTTAAGAAAAATAAAAATTAAGAAAGGAAAAGCACAGAAAAGGACATTAATTTCATCTCCAAATCGTTGGAGACTATTTACATCTGCCAAATAGTCTCAAAGCTTGAAGCAGCATAAGATCTGTCCCTTTTGACAATTGTTCACCCTCCTTGCACAGTCGCTGTACCTCAGGACACCTCCCTCCCTCATCCCATTAGTGTCAAACTCCCTGAGGTTTGCTACCATAAAGTGCACGACTCTGCGTTTGCAATTTACATGTGTGACGTCACATCCTCTATTATATAACTTCAGATACAAAGCTTAATATCATCTAAGTTTGTGTTGGAAAAAATCCTCCCTTGCTCTTTATTTCAGCTTTAGCAGAACCACCCCTTAGTTCTCTGATCCAAATCCCACTTCTTCAAACAGCTGACACTGGGGGGAGAAAAAAAGGCATGGAGTTGTTTAAGCCGAGAAATTTTAAGCAACCCCCCCAAATTGAATATACTTTGAAATGTATTAAGTACCACTCCTTTATATCTTTATTTACTGATAGGAAAGTAAAGCCCATTAAGTATCATATAATTTAATTGTATTCAATAATTTTAAGAAGTTAAAGACTAAGCATTTGGTCATAGTTAACTTCATTAATAAGCCTAGTCATGATGGCACTTTTTTTTTTTTTTCCTGTCTGTTACCAGCTGTTGGAAAGAGTTGAGAAAGAGAGAGTCAGAGAGAGAAAGGAGGGGGGTGTTGGAGAGAAAAGATGAATAGGAGAATAATATAAGATAGAACTTCTTTGTTTATTGCAAAACACACATGTTACAGTTTATAAACATTGCAAGCAAATAAGAAATTGTGGACCAGAAGAGAAATACAAAACATATCAGAGTTTTTGTTAATATCCAAAATAGACCAAATTCAATTTTCTGGACTACTTGGAATATTTTATTAGCTTTGCTTACTCATTAATTTCCATATTTGTTTACCAAACTATTTATTCATCTGTCTACCTTAATTTCATTTGTAGTCATTTTAAACAGAAAACACACAAACCTCATACATTTCTATGACCAGATTTTAAGATGACAGAGAACCAAACAGCACATGCATCACAATTAGTATGCCATATTATTAGAAGCAAATCAGATTTCACTGTGCCTACACTGATGTTCTAAATTTAGAAATAATGTACAGTAGTTGAAAAAGGGGGAGGGGGAGGAACTCAGAGCAGTGTATTTTAATAAAAATAAAGATATTTGCAATTATTCTTTCCTTCTCTCCTCTTTTTCTTGGTTTAGTGCAGGAAATTCATCACCTTTAAATAACTGTGCTAATCTTATATAAATAACTGCATGGTTTGTGGGCTCATTAGAATTATGCATCAAGGCTGTTTCTCTGATATTATGTGCAATAACAACCTCAGAAAAGTGAAACAATCCAGTGGGTCAGGTGTGGGAAATAAGAGTCTTTGTCGAACTTGATGAAAAACTCATTTAGAATTTCTCATTAGGACTTCACAGGAGCAGTTATCTTTTCAGTAGTTGGTGCTATATTTTTAGCAGCATTTTAACAGCTGTCAGTAACAACTAAGACAACATTCTGATCAACACTTTTAAAAAAAATTCTAACAAAGATGATTGCAAAGAAACAAAATGCTTCAGGATTTAAATGTTTAGCTCTGAAAGCAAAAACAAAAAAGATATTTTCTTGTGACGTAAAATGTTAACAATGCATCAAGGGCAGGCAAAAAGGTATCCACATAAAATGAGGCCAAGTGATTTCTTAAGTTTTCATTTTCTGATGCCTAGGTACACATAATAAAGGTTAATTTATTCTTGAAAGGTGTGTTCAATGTCAGAAACAGAAACCTCAGAATAAGATAATGTGCACTGGATCTTGTCATATATTTGCAAGTAGGTCAGGAATAGCCATGTGGGCACCCGAAAGGAATAAAATTTTCTCCCTAACATTAGAGTTTATAAAGGGGGTTATCACATGTCAGATATATGACACTGGAAATAGCAGACAGAAAAAATGTAAGAGGCTTCATGACAGATGTCATCTTTATTCCTAAAGATAGAGGTAAATTTGCTGTGGGTAATGCATTACAAAGCAAACTAAAACTAATCTCTTCAAGTGTCAAATTTCCCTTTCATCTGCAGTCTCCCCAAACTGAGTGATTTTTGTTCTAAGAGAAGTAATGGTATATTATTAAAGCAGCCTACTGAATCATCCTATCCAGAGGTCATCTGCTCATTTCGAGGACCTAATCCAAATTTTGAGTTTGTCCCAACTAAGGCAGCTGAGTATTTCCCACTTCATCTAGCTGGCATGGTGGGGAATGAATGCATTCTTAGATCAAATGATATTTTTATTATATTGCATTTGTTTTTTTTCCCTAATCCTTGTGGGGGCACCGATCTACTAGCTCTTTCAATATGAAGCCTTTTTAACTGCCTGGTAGGACTTCGTTCAACAGACATGTGAAATTTTCATAAAAATTGAGGTAGATATCCTTTCTTCTTTCCCAGCACAAACCCCTGTCAGATGCAAATCTTTTGGGGTTGATATTTTTTCACAGAGTATTATATGGTTTTCTTAGTGCATACATTTTTGACATTAAATATCCATATGTAACAATGAAACATGTATCAACACCTTCTGTATGGAAGGTATAAGCCACATCAATTATTAATATTTAAACCACAATCTATTTGGAAGTGCTTAGTGCTAATTATAGCTAGACTTTAATATTTTATCAAAACAAGTAGAAATTTAAGCTAGTTCATTACTTTAAAAAAAAAAGCTTTTTAATGACCTTCACTATGAATGTCCTTTAAGTAGAAGCTAAGTAGACCTACAATGCCACTATATGACAGTACGGATTGCTTGCTTGTATAAAGGACCAAGTAAGCACCTAAGTAAAGTCTTGGGATTCTTCTAATACACATATACATGTAACTTTTAAGTTGTTGTTTTGATTTAATACAAAAGCACATATTTTCACAATAATTATATATCTCAAAAGAAAAAATTCCAGGAAAATTCTTTTTATAACTACATCAATTCAATATATACTATTACCCTATTCATTTATAAATTACATTGCTTTTATTCCAATTTGAATATGGCATGAACTGAAGCTTTGTTTGAAAATATATATTTTTAAATTACCTTTATTTGTAAAAAAAATATTATTATTGTAATTCAATAAAAATTGCCAAGGAACAAAATGCAATATCATATACACATATTTTTTACCCATTCTATGTTATTTCCATGGCATCATATGATTAAAATACTAGAATACAATTACTAATACTTTAACAAACTATGGATCCAATAGCTAAATCAAGATTATTAATCATAGCAAGTATACTCACTGAGAAATTCAAGCAAACACTAACTTCTACAGATAATTCAAAAAGCCCAAGGTAAAGATGAAGCCCCAAGGTTCAATCTCCTTGAATGAAAAGTCTAATCAGTAACTTTCAGCCTAGAGCTGTATTTCACTACCCCTTTTAACACAGAACCAGGAAATCAAACAGTACAGTAAAATCAGCTTGCATGGCTTTGAATCCTGGCTCCATCACCTACTAACCATATGACCCAGGGCAAATTACTTAATCTTTCTAAATTTAGGTTTCCTCACTTGTAACATGAGACAGTTGATACCACAACAGGATATGTACTTAACACAGTACCTGGATCTGGTAAGTGCTCTCCAAAAGTGTTAGATATCTACCTCCAGAGATGTGTCATAGAAAATCGAGACTGATTCATTTGAGGATTCAAGATCTTGCCTCCAATTCAGAGGGGTTTTGAGATCCCTCAAGAATCAGAGCTTTGCCTGAGGTCTTCAAGCACTTCAGACTTCTAAGAATCCTCTTCCCTAGAGCAGTGATTCTCAAATTTTATTGTCCATCTGAATCACTTGGAGAGCCTTTTAAAAGCTTACTTGGCTCCACTCTTAGAGTTTCCCATTCAGTAGGCATGGGGTGAGACCTAAGAATTTGTAATTCTAACAAGTTCCCAGGTGGATGTTGAGGCTGCTGCTCTAGGGACTACTCTTTGAGAACCACTCCCCTAGAGTATAGAACAAGAAGCAGCTGCCCCCAGGCTGCTCACTTTTCAAGGTTTAAGTTATTGCTGGCAGCTGCTGATTTGGGGTAGGTGAGAGGGAGGAATAAGAAGCACAAAGTAAGAGACTGAAGAAAGGAAGTGTCAGGTAGTGATAAAGCAGGGTGGGGCTTCACAATCACATAATCATTGGAATCATGAGGCTGGCTAACTGCTGCTGAGTGAGGACTCTCTCTCCACAGCCCTCAGACTATATGTTGATTTTTCATGACCTCTGGATTCTTCCCTTGAATCAGTATTCGGGAAGTACTTTACCACTTTCAGGCTTTTATAGTATCTGTTGGTTTATTATTGTATTATCTTAAGGCACTAACTTTGGTTTATTTGGGGAGTGCGGGGGTGGTGGTGGTGAGAACTGGTAAACCACACTCCTTCAATTACCTTTGCACATAGTTCACTGTGGCCAAGTCCAGATCACTTTTCTCCCTGTATCCTGAGTGTGTCATGAAGATGAACCCATTACTCTTGAGTTAGATTTTAACTGATGCCTTATATTTTCAGGTTTCATCAAATCAGAAGGGAATGTTAGGTCAATTGGATGTGATAAGCTTTTGACAAAGCCATGGTGGTCGTTCCTAGTTTTTAACCAACTATTATGTGAGGAGATTTCCAATATTTTTCTCAGGAGTTCAGGCCTCCTGTTTACTTCTATAACAAGTTCATTGCTTTATTAAGAAATGATGTTGACATTGTAGGATTTAACTTCCTTAAGAAGTTGAAAAAATGCAATTCAATCAAGATAGATGAAACCCCTGTATGTAGAGAGATGGACCTGAAGAATAATCAAGGAAAGCCAGCAGAAAGAAAATAACACTGTATTCCTAGTGTTACTTAAATCAAATGACCTGGCATGAGCGAGATTAGAAAGGGAAGAGTAGAACACGGTACTTGTGAGGAAACTTGGTGTTGTACTTCGCAGTAGACCCTTATTGGAGCATTATGTCATCCAAAGGTTGTGGAAACTGTTCAGAAAGACAGACATCATTAACAGTTTTTGAAAGTAAGAAATATGTGAAAAAATTAAAGTAATTAGATTCCCTTAACCTTGTAAACAGTGACATCATACAAAACTAATCATAACAAGTCAGGTAGCCCATTGAGTTCATTTTATTTTTTGCTACTGTGAAAATCACTTAGAGTTTTTGACTGCATCTTTTAAAATATTGTTATATATTTAATTATAATATTATAAAACATAACATTTCAAAGTTTATAAATGTTTCATAAAATATTTCAAGCACACCAAAAAATAATCAGGTTTCCACATAGTCACCACCCTCGTATTATGAGGTTGGAACATTTTGTCATATTTGCTGCAGAAGTATAAAATCTTGCATGGGAGTGATACATTCTTATTTCTTGATAGAGGTTACTGCTGGAGAGGGAGGGAGACAAAAAGTATAGGGTGTAGTTTTTATCAGCTGGGAATTTTGCTTACATTGTTAAAACTCTGAGTATTGCATCCTCTGCCCCAGATCTTAAGAAGAGGGAATTAGTTCTTAATATATCCAAACAACACTCAAAGTTGGGCTGGTAGATAATCCCAGCTCATGGTTTCCATTGAGGGCAGGGATTTAAAAGTCAAACTATTCTCTCTAAGATCCTCAAGAATGAAGATGACTTCAGGGCCATGAGAACTGCCAACCTAGGAAACTACACATCCTTGGAAAGGAGAAATTCAAGTTCAGTTCATTTCAATAGTATTGCTTTTTGCGTCACTTTCCAATCATCTTTCTTCCTAGCCCAATTAATTCTAATAGTCTTTTATCCAATGAAATTCAGGGCTGATATAAGTCATTGCATGCTGATCTTAAATCATTACCAGAACTATTCTGACTGGTTGGCCCATGTTGTATGAATTGTCAAGTATTTTGACTCTAATCCTAGAGGAAAGTGTTCAGTCCAATTCGGACAGGTGTCTTAGTCTGTTGGGGCTCCTATAACAAAATACCACAGACTGGGTAGTTTATAAACAGCAGAAATTTATATCTCACAATTCTGGAAGCTGAATGTTCAAGATCAGGTGCCAGTGTGGTTGAGTGAGGACTCTCTTCTGGAGAACAGACTTCTTTTTTTTTTTTTTATGTTGGAGCATAGTTGATTAACAATGTTGTGTTAGTTTCAGGTGTGTAGCAAAGTGGTTAAGTTATATATATACATCAACAATGGTTTTACAGTGGTTACTCTCTCACATAAGTGTCCTGATACAATTTGAGAGAGGACGGTGTAGTAAGAATTCACTTACAAAAACATGTTTCCATGAAGGTCATTTCGTTTTGTTTTTTGTTTTTTATATTGGAGCACAGTTGATTAAAAATGTTGTGCTAGTTTCAGGTATACAGTAAAGTGATTCAGTTATACATATACATGTATCTATTCTTTTTCAAATTCTTTTCCCATTTAGGTTATTAGAGAATATTGAGCAGCATTCCCTGTGCTATACAGTAGGTCTTTCTTGGTTATCTGTTTTAAATATAGTAGTGTGTACATGTCATTCTCAAACTCCCAATCTCTCCAGCCCCCCCTTCCCTTTCCCCTGGTAACCATAAGTTCATTCTCTAAGTCTGTGAGTCTGTTTCTGTTTTGTAAATAAGTTCGTTTGTATCATTTTTTTAAGATTCCACATATATAAATATCATATGATATTTGTCTTTCTCTGTCTGATTTACTTCACTTAGGATGATAATCTCCAAGTCCATCCATGTCGCTGCAAATGGCATTGTTTCATTCTTTTTAATGGCTGAGTAATACTCCATTGTATATATGTACCACATCTTCTTTATCCATTCATCTGTTGATGGACATTTAGGTTGCTTCCATGTCTTGGCTATTGTAAACAGCTCTGCAAGGAACATTGGGGTGCATGTATCCTTTTGAACTATGTTTTTGTCCAGATACGTGCCTAGGAGTGGGATTGCTTGATCATATAGCAGCCGTATTTTTAGTTTTTTAAGGAACCTCCATACGGTTCTCCATAGTAGCTGTACCAATTAGCATTCCCACCAACACTGTAGGAGGGTTCCCTCTTCTTCACACCCTCTCCAACATTTATCATCTGTAGATTTTTTGATGATGGCCATTCTGACTAGTGTGAGGTGATATCTTATTGTAGTTTTGATTTGTATTTCTCTAATAATTAGCAATGCTGAGCATCTTTTCATGTGCCTCTTGGCCATTTGTATATCTTCTTTGGAGAAATGTCTATTTAGGTCTTCTGCCCATGTTTTTTATTGGGTTGGGTTTTTTTTGATATTGAGCCACGTGAGCTCTTTGTAAATTTTGGGGATTAATCCCTTGTTGGTCACATCATTTGCAAATATTTTCTCCCTTTCTGTGGGTTGGCTTTTCATTTTGCTTATGGTTTTCTTTGCTGTTGGAGCACAGACCTCTCATTGTATCCTCACATGGTGGAAGGGACCAGGGAGCTCTGTGGAGACTTTTTTAAAAGGACACTAATCCATTCATAAGGGCTCTGCCCTCATGGCCTAATCATCTCTGAAAGCCCCCCTCCTAATGCCATCACATTGGGGATTAAGGTTTCAGCATACGAATTTGGGAGGACAGGAAGATTCAGACCATAATGACAGGGCTTAAGAATTCAACATTTAACCACTATTTGGCTCGTGTTATTTGACAATATACTGACCTTTAACCTAGAAATAATCTTCAGGTATTTCATATATTCTGATGTATTTGTCAGGTATAGATGAACCACCTATACAAAGGCACCCCCCAAAATATAGTGGCTCAAATAAGAAAGAAGTTTAATTCTATCTTCCATGAAACTGAGAAAAATGAATGTGATTCAGGGTAGATAGGTGGTTCTGCTGTGTGGGGTCTTCAGGACCCCTTGTCTCTTGCTGCTCCCCAATTCCATAGAGTGTTGTCCTCATCTGTATGGTGGAGGCTGTGTCACCAGCATCACATCCACAGTTTTCTATTAAAAACAAAAACTTTGACCAAGTAATTTGCACGCATCACTTTTGTTTACATCTCATTACCAGGGCAATTTTCAAGGAAGGTTGACTGGCCATGTGCCCCCCTCTAAAACTGGAGTTCTACTAAAAGGAAAAAGGGGTAAATTAATACATGGGACAAGGAACAGTCTTTGTCAAGTGATGACCAGCTCCTCTGCGCAGAGCAGAAAATGGGACAGGCTTAAACTATGGCACAAAGACCTAAGGTTATGGTTAAGGAGGGGTGAAAGAAATGATGGGTGGGATCAGGGGCTGGGATGTAGGTACTGGGATCAGCTTTTACACTCTCAAAATCAAGGGGGTCCATCTTTTGCAATAAACCAAAATATTGGAATCTGGCAACTAAATATTCTAGTGAAGATGGGTTCATCTTTCACTGAGCCACAAGCTAAGTTTGCAGAACAAGATAGATCCAATTAATGATTCTTTTAAATGCAGAGAAATATATCCCATACAAACCAATCACCCCCCAAATCATTGAAATATAACAGGAATTTTAGCTACGTGAGATAAATAGGCAGAGTTTGAAATGCAAGTAACACTATTCCGTGGAAAGCCCAAAAAAAGGCTCAGATTTTAATGCTCAGATTTTATTTAAAAAATGCCTGATACAGAGAGAAAGCTAGCATGTGGCCCTCAGCATGTACGTTAGCACAGGGGGAATGCACAGGAGATCACAGTCTCCTTTAGCCTGCCTGCCAGAACCCCACAGAACAAGGTGAAGGGCAGGACTGATGTTCAGCTGGTCAATACCAGGACAGCTGGACCCTGCTCACAGCCCTAGTTCCTTCTGATTGGCTGATATCCAGGCCTGACTGATCAGGGTTACAATACAGGTCATTAAATACTATGAGTGTTACCCCTGCTTTCAGGGGCTATTCAAAATTTTCTTGATAGGTGTTCAGACCACATAGGGCCAAGGAAGAAGGATTCTTAAGAAAGGAAGCAGTAGTTTCTTCTCCTTCAGTCTGCAGTAACTCTGCATATGGAATAGATAAGATGGAGAAGGAAAAAGATAACACCCAGATTGATTGACTTCTCTTTAAGTGTGAAGGGTCTGCAGGAAACATACTTTTTGCCACTTTGGTTCATACGCTATTCTGAATTTACTGGTCTTCCTGGAATTTTGATGAAGAATTTCTGATTTCCCTTATGTTCCAGATGCTATATATCTAATGTATTTACAGATTACAAAATATTGAGACAGATTACAAAGGAAGTTGTGAACTTCCTACTCTGGAGGAATTTAGAAGTAGGACTTCCTCTGATGTGGAATGGCAAAGGCAGGGGTCTATAAGCAGGGTGATGGAGTAGGTATCTATCGGTTTGTGCAGTCTTTTAAATAATTACTTTGAGAAGAGGAAATGAGATCAGGGAAAAAGAAAGTCCCAATATAGCCTGATGAATCAGTGGGTGATAAAGTACATTGGAACTTTGACATCCAGCCTTTTACATTTTCTTTTGAAAAGTTGCCTCTAAGTCATAAACCAGGTATCACATAAAAGGGGAAATCCAACAGTGTTTGTCTTTAAGAGTGACAATAAAGAATAAAGGTTAAAAACATAGACTCTGGAGCCAGACTTAGCCTGGGTTTGGATCCCAGCTCTGCCTCTGAGTAGCTGTGGGACTATGGGTAAATTAAGTAAACTCTGGGCCTCTGGTTCATCACTTATAAAGTAAGATAATACAACTTACCTCATAGGTTATTATGGAGGTTAATAACCTGTACTATGACTGGCTTATAGTAAATAATGAACATTAGCTATGATATTTTTACACACCCTTAATCCTAAACCATATACTCTTACTTGTTCTTCTATCCATAGTCTTTCCTGCTCTCCATGCTTGGCTTCTGACCTTATTGGATCACTTCTTTTTTGGTATTTTCCTTACTGGGCTATTTGATATTTAGGACTGACTGCCTGACTTCCTCCCACTAACTTTCAGGAACACGTTTGTCTAAGATTTCAAGCCTCCCATAGCAAAACATGCTACACTTGTGGCACGTAACCTAGTGTCCATGTCATAAACTTGACTTTGACCCTTACATAAAATTCATTGGGTGTTTTTCTACTTGAAGAAATAAATTCCCTTAAATGGTGTGGAAGAGACAGTGCTATGGGTTTCTCAAATTCACTTTCATTTGTCTCTTTCTGAGAAGACAGGAAGGCTACATATCTCAGCCTCCCTTGCACTTAGGTTGGGTATGTATGACTGGGTCTACATCCTGATATATTGGCGAAGTGACATGCTCCACTGGTTTTAAAACCCCTTGAGTGCTTGTCTCAGCTCTCACGTCCCTTACCATGAATGCCTGGGAGGCCTCAAGTTTGGGATGGCAACATCACAGAATGGAAGGAGACTAGATCCCTGAGTCACCTTGTGGAAGAGAGCTACGAAGGAGAGTTGCCTGAACAGCATTGGACTGTGATGTAAGTGATAAATAAATCTTTATTGTGTGCACTCCATGAGATTCGGGTACATTGCTCTGATTAACTCAGATGGCGCAGAATAGGAATATTTGTACAGAATATGAGCCTAGAGTGAACAGTATTATAGTGAAGTTTGAATGTATTTATATCCTAATGTTTCCTATATTCAAGATTACCAAATTCATTATGGAGTTTAGGTAGCTGAGCAGAATGTTGTAGAGAAAAGAATATGGATTGGAATCTCACTGAACCAGATTCAGATTCTGTCTCAAACAGTTATTACCTTGATTTTAATGTGTTCTTTCTCTGAAATCCCAATAATACTTTCTTTCTAGTAGTGCTACAGGGTTAGTCACCTAAAACCTATTAGGTAACTGTCTTCCATCCCTATACCCTTTTCAATACTCCAATATTTCCAATCCAGTGTTTAATTTATGTGATTCTCCATTCTAAACTGATTTTCATAAATTTGACTTTATAGGAGCAGTAAAAGGTAACAATTGGGTCCAGAGAAATTATCTATATCCTTAATGTATGTCCAAATAAAAGAAAATCACTACAAGGTTTTATGTGTCGAAAACAGTGCTTAGCAGAGAACAATTTTCCCTTTATTTAGTGCATTATTCAGAAAGTTCCCAAGTTGGAGAAAGCCTATACCATGCACCATAGCACAATTTTGAAGATATTGTATTTAACTAAAATGGGAATTTCTGAAATGATTACTATAGAATTTATCTTTCCAACCTCAAATAACATTTTTGACCCATGTAATATTTATGAGTTAATTTTCCTTTTCCCCATCTCACCTTAATAATCAGAAGAATAGTCTCCATTTCAAATTACTGAGGGTGGACCATTGGCAGAATTTACACCAGCAAAGACAGAGATAAGTAGTAACCACCTACTTTTCAACCTGTTTACACACACACAAAGCCACTTGCACACACAATATAAACACAGACTTCAAAGGTACACCTGGAAGAGCTGCCATTGTTACTTGCTGTTTAATATTTAAACAAACTGTTTAGAATTTATGGCATTTACTTGGTGGCTTTTTAAATTAAAAAAAAAAGCTAATGCATAACTCATTAACTTAAAAAACAAATATGGCAAATTTTCACATTAGGCACCCTAGAAAAGAGAGTTAACAATTCAACAGGCATTTCATTGGAAGTTTACAGAATTTGATCCTACATTGCACAGTAATGTCTTTAAAAGATCAATATTGCAATAAACTAAGCTCTCTGTGGTGCAGCTTGTCTTTTATAACATTAGTAAGCTTTTCCTTTCAATTATCAAATAGATGTCCCTGAAAATGGATAGACTAACGATGTGCTCTCTCGGGCTTCTTTGCCTTTCTGATCTTAGCTCACAATTTCTTCTTTTCTTTTCTCTTTCTTCTCACCATCCCTCTAATTTCCCTCAAAGCTCTACCCCAAGACCTCTACTTCCTCACCACCTCTCCCCTAACATGGAGTTACATTTTACATAGAATTTGGTTCTAAAGTCAATGATCGAGGTGAAAAATCATACTAAAAAAATTTCTTAATTCACTCTGAAAGTACCATATACATGGTCCTTTTTATGCACACTCGAAGCTGCTATAGCATCCAACTCAGCCAGTTTTTCCTCCAGCGTTAGAACAGATTGCTGTTTTCTCAGTTAAACACCTGATGAAGTAGTTGGCTTGCATTTAGGGACCGTGTTGTACAAAAAAAATGTATCTTTAAACACTTGAATCACACTCAGTATGGTGAGATGCTCATACTCTGAGAGCGATTCAGGAACTGAGACCAACTGAAGGAACATCAGATTCACATCTCCCTTCCTGCGTTCTTCTGGGGCATATGCTCTAGTGGAACGTGGGACAGAATCACCCACACTATTTACATTCTTCTCTTTCTCTCTTTCTCTTTCTGGCAGAGTAAGTAGAGTTGAGTATGGATGAGAACTTTATATGTATTAGGGAAAAATTCTATTCAAAACTACAACTTTTTCTGAGAAGGGCACCTCGTGTTAAAGGAAATCTCAGGGTCTCTGTTGCCCTTGTGTGTCACAGTGAGGATTGGGGCCCCTTTCAATTTAATGGAGGGAACTGTCTCATGGGTTGTGGACATACAAAGATGGGGGAGACTTGGAGTCCAGGATACGGAGGCTGGAGAGAGCTGACTTGCTCTCTGTATCATGGTTTTTCAACCTTGGCTCTATTGACATTTTTGGATCAGATAGTTTGTTGTGGGGTGGGGGTGGGGGTGGGGGGAATTTCCCATGCACTGTAGGATGCTTAGGAGCATCCTTATCTTCAACGCACTAGGTGTCTATAGTAACCTCCCTTCCACCAAGTTGTAGAAACCAAAAATGTCTCCAGACATTACCAAATCATCCATGAGGAGCAAAATCACCCTTGACTGAGAAATGTTGCTCTACATAATAGAATGGAAAGAGTTTGAAGTCTTGTGGAGAAGAAGTGAAAATGAAACATGGGGTGGGAATAGAAGCAGCTTTCTAGACAGTGCAAGACTGGGCACTATATGAGGTGAACTGGCCCCTGAAAAGTTCTTAGTTGTGGGATGGCTGAAGGCTTTTAAAAAATAGATATGTCTAAAATCCCATTTGAAGCTATTTTCTGTTATATGAACATCCTTCCATTTCCCCAAACATTCAATAAGATTTACTGTGAAAACAAACACCATGTGAGAGCAGTTAGCTTGTAGCCCTCAAGGACAAGATTGAGTTCCTTAGCTGGGCTGACAAGGCGTGGAATAGGGACAGCTCACGTGGAAAGATTACTTAATTCAGAGGAAAAGACATCTTAGAATCAAGGTAAGCATTTTCAACATGGATTGTGCAAAAATCTTTGGATTTCCACAAGGAGTGGATTGTGGGTTTGAACCACTCTCATCTGGATCTGAAGGAGCCAGGGCCTCTCAGTGGTGCCATTGGTGGTACTCTAAAGGTGTGTGACCTGTGTGTTCCACATGCCACACAAAGGCACCACCAACTCTGGGAAGGGTTAGTGTGGGAGATAAAGATACTATTCTCCTCTCCTGTGTCTCTCAGGGGATTCAGATTAGAATCCGGGGGCTCCAGAAATGGAACGTGATTGCTTCTCCTTGTGAGGATGGTCTTTACTATGTTATGTAAATCTGCCCCAGAACACTGCTAATTCCTCTTCTCCCTCACGCTTAAAATCTCACAGTCTGTTTTGCTTCTCCACCTAACTTGCTCCTCGATCACCCTTGTCACGATGTCCAATACATTTTTTTCTAAACAATTATTTTTCACTCTTTTAAACTTACATTTACTATTTTTTCTTAGTATATTTACAGAGTTGTGCAACCATTACCACCATCTAATTCCAGAATACTTCATCACCCCAAAAAGAAACTCCATACCCATTAGCAATCACTCCCCATTCTTGCTTCTCCTTAGCCTCAGGCAAGCATGAATCAATCTTCTGTCTCTATGAATTTATCTATTCTAGACAGTTCATAAGAATGGAATCATTCAGTATGTGGCCTTTTCTGTCTGACTTCTTTCACTTAGTATAACTTTTAAGATTCATCGATGCTGTAGCATGTATCAGTATTCTTTTTATGGCTGAATAATATTCCATACAGATATACCGCATTTTTTTTATCCACTCATCACTTGAGAAACATTTGGTTTGTTTCCACTTTTTGGCTATCATGAATAATGCTGTTATGAACATTTGCATACAGGTTTTCTGTATGGGCATATGTTTTCAATTTGGGGAGGCATATACATTAAGAGTAGAATTGCTGGATCATATGGTAACTCTGTGTAACCTTTTGGGAAATTGCCAGACCTCGAAACAATTTTTTTTTTTTTTTTTTTTTTGTGGTACGTGGGCCTCTCACTGTTGTGGTCTCTCCCGTTGCGGAGCACAAGCTCCGGACGCGCAGGCTCAGCAGCCATGGCTCATGGGCCTAGCCACTCCGCGGCATGTGGGATCTTCCCAGACCAGGGCACGAACCCGCATGCCCTGCATCGGCAGGTGGACTCTCAACCACTGTGCCACCAGGGAAGCCCCTAAACAATTTTTGATGTAGCTCTTTGTCACCTTCCCAAGGCTACCTGACTACTTGGGTACAGATTTGGAAGGGTTCCACTGCTCTTACCCCCTCCCCTTTTAGCATCAGGTCCATCTTGCCATATATAAACTGTTTCCCCCCAATATACCGCTCTTTATTACTTCCATGCTATTCTAGTCTCAAGCTGCTCCTCCCTATATAGAAAAGGAGGAGCAGCTTGAGACTTCATGGCCATATCTTTAGGTATTAATTTGATTTATTCTATCTTACTTCAACATATCGATTAACAATACTATTTCTTTTTTTTTTAAACATCTGTATTGCAGGATAATCGCTCTACAATGGTGTGTTAGTTTCTGCTTTATAACAAAGTGAATCAGCTATACATATACATATATTCCCATATCTCCTCCCTCTTGTGTCTCCCTCCCACCCTCCCTATCCCACCCCTCTAGGTGGTCACAAAGCACCAAGCTGATCTCCCTGTGCTATGCGGCTGCTTCCCACTGTCTATCTACCTTACATTTGGTAGTGTATATATGTCCATGCCACTCTCTCACTTCATCCCAGCTTACCCTTCCCCCTCCCCGTGTCCTCAAGTCCATTCTCTACATCTGCATCTTTATTCCTGTCCTGCCCCTAGGTTCTTCAGAATCTTTTTTTTTTTTTCTTAGATTCCGTATATATGTGTTAGCATACGGTATTTGTTTTTCTCTTTCTGGCTTACTTCACTCTGTATGACAGACTCTAGGTCCATCCACTTCACTACAAATAACTCAATTTTGTTTCTTTTATGGCTGAGTAATATTCCAATGTATATATGTGCCACATCTTCTTTATCCATTCATCTGTCCACGGACACTTAGGTTGCTCCCATGTCCTGGCTATTGTAAATAGAGCTGCAATGAACATTGTGGTACATGACTATTTTTGAAATATGGTTTTCTCAGGGTATATGCCCAGTAGTGGGATTGCTGGGTTGTATGATAGTTCTATTTTTAGTTTTATAAGGAACCTCCATACTGTTCCCCAGAGTGGCTGTATCAATGTACATTCCCACCAACAGTGCAAGAGGATTCCCTTTTCTCCACACCCTCTCCAGCATTTATTGTTTGTAGATTTTTTGATGATGGCCATTCTGACCAGTGTGAGGTGATATCTCATTGTAGTTTTGATTTGCATTTCTCTAATGATTAGTGATGTTGAGCATCCTTTCATTTATTTGTTGGCAATCTGTATATCTTCTTTGGAGAAATGTCTATTTAGGTTTTCTGCCCATTTTTGGATTGGGTTTTTTTTTTTTTGATATTGAGATGCATGAGCTGCCTGTAAATTTTGGAGGTTAATCCTTTGTCAGTTGCTTCATTTGCAAATATTTTCTCCCATTCTGAGGGTTGTCTTTTGGTCTTGTTTATGTTTTCCTTTGCTGTGCAAAAGCTTTTAATTTTCATTAGGTTCCATTTGTTTATTTTTATTTCCATTTCTCTAGGAGGTGGGTCAAAAAGGATCTGCTGTGATTTACGTCATAGAGTGTTCTGCCTATGTTTTCCTCTAAGAGTTTGATAGTGTCTGGCCTTACATTTAAGTCTTTAATCCATTTTGAGTTTATTTTTGTGTATGGTGTTAGGGAGTGTTCTAATTTCATTCTTTTACATGTAGCTGTCCAGTTTTCCCAGCACCAATTATTGAAGCCAGCACCACTTATTGAAGAGGCTGTCTTTTCTACATTATATACTCTTGCCTCCTTTATCAAATGTAAGGTGACCATATGTGCAGGGGTTTATCTCTGGGCTTTCTATGATGTTCCATTGATCAATATTTCTGTTTTTGTGCAGTACCACACTGTCTTGATTACTGTAGCTTGTAGTATAGTCTGAGGACCGGGAGCCTGATTCCTCCAGCTCCGTTTTTCTTTCACAAGATTGCTTTGGCTATTCAGGGTTTCATGTTTCCATACAAATTGTGAAATTTTTGTTCTAGTTCTATGAAAAATGCCATTGGTAGTTTGATAGGGATTGTATTGAATCTGTAGTTTGCTTTGGGTAGTATGGTAATTTTCACAGTGTTGATTCTTCTGATCCAAGAACATGGTATATCTCTCTGTCTGTACTCTCTTTAGTTCCTTTCATCATTGTCTTATAGTTTTCTCCAACAGGTCTTTTCTCTCCTTAGGTAGGTTTATTCCTAGGTATTTTATTCTTTTTGTTGCAATGGTAAATGGGAGGGTTTCCTTAATTTCTCTTTCAGATTTTTCATCATTAGTGTATAGGAATGCAAGAGATTTCTGTGCATTAATTTTGTATTCTGCTACTTTACCAAATTCATTGATTAGCTTTAGTAATTTTATGGTAACCTCGTTAGGATTCTCTATGTATAGTATCTTGTTATCTGCAAACAGTGACAGCTTTACTTCTTCTTTTCTGATTTGGATTCCTTTTATTTCTTTTTCTTCTCTGATTGCTGTGGCAAAAACTTCCAAAACTATGTTGAATAATAGTGGTGAGAATGGGCGACCTTGTCTTGTTCCTGATCTTACTAGAAATGGTTTCAGTTTTCACCATCGAGAATGATGTTGGCTGTGGGTTTGTCATATATGGCCTTTATTATGTTGAGGTAAGTTCCCTCTGTGCTTACTTTCTGGAGGGTTTTTATAACAAATCGGTGTTGAATTTTGTCAAAAGTTTTTCTGCATCTATTGAGATGATCATGTGGTTTTTCTCCTTCAATTTCTTAATATGGTTTATCACATTGATTGATCTGAGTATATTGAAGAACTTTCATTCCTGGAATAAACCCCACTTGATTATGGTGTATGATACTTGTCATGTGCTGTTGGATTCTGTTTGCCAGTATTTTCTTGAGGATTTTTACATCTATGTTCATTAGTGATATTGGACTGTAGTTTTCTTTCTTTGTGACATCTTTGTCTGGTTTTGGTATCAGGGTGATGGTGGCCTCGTGGAATGAGTTTGGGAATGTTCCCCCCCCCTCTGCTATATTTTGGAAAATTTGAGAAAGATAGGTTTTATCTCTTCTCTTAATGTTTCATAGAATTTGCCTGTGAAGCCATCTGGTCCTTGGCTTTTGTTTGTTGGAAGATTTTTATTCATAGTCAGTCTCCATTTCAATGCTTGTGATTGGTCTGTTTATATTTTCTGTTTCTTCCTGGTTCAGTCTTGGAAGGTTGTGCTTTTCTAAGAATGTGCCATTTCTTCCAAGGTGTCCATTTTATTGGCATATAGTTGCTTGTAGTAATCTCTCATGATCCTTTGTATTTCTGCAGTGTCAGTTGTTATTTCTCCTTTTTCATTTCTAATGCTAATGACTTGAGTCTTCTCCCTTTTTTTCTTGATGAGTCTGGCTAATGGTTTATCAATGTTGTTTATCTTCTCAAAGAAACAGCTTTTAGTTTTATTGATTTTTGCTATTGTTTCCTTCATTTCTCTGTCATTTATTTCTGATCAGACATTTATGATTTCTTTCCTTCTGCTTACTTTGGGGTTTTTTGTTCTTTCTCTAATTGCTTTAGATGTAAGGTTAGGTAGTTTACTTGAGATGTTTATTGTTTGCTGAGGTAGGATTGTATTGCAGTAAACTTCCCTCTTAGAACTGCTTTTGCTGCATCCCATAGGTTTTGAGTTGTCATGTTTTCATTGTCATTTGTTTCTAGGTATTTTTTGATTTCTTCATTGATCTGTTGGTTATTAAGTAGTGTATTGTTTAGCCTCCATGTGTTGTATTTCTTACAGATTTTTTCCTGTAATTGATATCTAGTCTCATAGCATTGTGGTTGGACAAGATACTTGATACAATTTCAATTTTCTTAACTTTACCAAGGCTTGATTTGTGACACAAGGTATGATCTATCCTGGAGAATGTTCCAAGAGCACTTGAGAAGAAAGTTTACTCTGTTGTTTTTGGTTGGAATGTCCTATAAATATTAATAACATCCATCTTGTTTAATGTATCATTTAAAGCTTGTGTTTCCTTTTTTATTTTCAGTTTGGATAATCTGTCCATTGGTGAAAGTGGGGTGTTAAAGTTCCATACTATGATTGTGTTACTGTCTATTTCCCCTTTTATGACTGTTAGCATTTGCCTTATGTATTGTGGTGCTCCTATGTTGGGTGCATAAATATTTACAATTGTTATATCTTCTTCTTGGATTGATCCCTTGATCATGATGTAGTGTCCTCTTTATCTCTTGTAATAGTCTTTATTTTACAGTCTATTTTATGTGATATGAAAATTGTTACTCCAGCTTTCTTTTGATTTCCATTTGCATGGAATATCTTTTTCCATCCCCTCACTTTCAGTCTGTATGTGTCCCTAGGTCTGAAGTGGGTGTTTTGTAGAAAGCATATATACGGGTCTTGTTTTTATATCCATTCAGCTAGTCTATGCCTTTTGGTTGGAGCATTTAATCCATTTACATTTAAGGTAATTATTGATATGTATATTCCTATTATCATTTACTTCATTGTTTTGGGTTTGTTATTGTAGATGTTTTTCTTCTCTTGTGTTTCCTGCCTAGAGAAGTTCCTTTAGCATTTGTTGTAAAGCTGGTTTGGTGGTTCTGAATTCTCTTAGTTTTGCTTGTCTGTAAAGGTTTTACTTTCTCCATCGAATCTGAATGAGATCCTTGCTGGGTAGAGTAATCTTGGTTGTAAGTTTTTCCCTTTCATCACTTTAAATATGTCCTGCCACTTTCATCTCGCTTGCAGAGTTTCTGCTGAAAGATCAGCTGTTAAAATTATGGGGATTCCCTTGTATGTTATTTGTGTTTTTTCCCTTGCTGTTTTTAATAATTTTTCTTTGTGTTTCATTTTTGATAGTTTGATTAATATGTGTCTTGGCGTGCTTCTCTTTGGATTTATCCTGTATGGGACTCTCTGCACTTCCTGGACTTGATTAACTCTTTCCTTTCCCATGGTAGGGAAGTTTTCAACTATAATCTCTTCAAATAGTTTCTCAGTCCCTTTTTTTAATCTCTTCTTCTTCTGGGACCCCTATAATTTGAATGTTGGTGCATTTAATGTTGTCCCAGAGGTCTCTGAGACTGTCCTCAATTCTTTCCATTCTTTTTTCTTTATTCTGCTCTGTGGTAGTTATTTCCACTATTTTATCTTCCACGTCACTTATATGTTTTTCTGCCTCAGTTATTCTGCTATTGATTCCTTCTAGAGAATTTTTAATTTCATTTATTGTGTTGTTCATCATTGTTTGTTTGCTCTTTAGTTCTTCCAGGTCCTTGGTAAATGTTTCTTGGATTTTCTCCATTCTATTTCCAAGATTTTGGATCAACTTTACTATCATACTCTGAATTTTTTTTCAGGTAGACTCCCTCTTCCCTCTTCATTTGTTTGGTCTCATGGGTTTTTACCTTGCTGCTTCATCTGCTGTGTTTCTCTATCTTCTCATTTTCCTTAAATTACTGTGTTTGGGGTCTCCTTTTCTCAGGCTGCAGGTTTGTAGCTCCGTTTTTTTCTGGTGTCTGCCTCCCGTGGGTAAGGTTGGTTCAGTGGGTTGTTTAGGCTTCCTGGTGGAGGGGTCTAGTACCTGTGTTCTGGTGAATGAGGCTGGATCTTGTCTTTTTGGTGGGCAGGACCACGTCCAGCGGTGTGTTTTGGGGTGTCTGTGACCTTATTATGATTTTAGGTAGCCTCTCTGCCAATGGATGGTATTGTGTTTCTGTCTTGCTAGTTCTTTGGCATAAGGTGTCCAGCACTTTAGCTTTCTGGTGGTTGAGTGGAGTTGTGTCTTTGAATTGAGATGGAGATCTCTGGGAGAGCTTTTGCCATTTGTTATTACGTGGAGCTGGGAGGTCTCTGATGAACCATGTCCTGAACTTGGCCCTCCCAGTTCAGAAGCACAGGCCTGATACCCAGCTGGACCACCCTGACCCTGTCATCCACTCGGCAGTACCACAGGAGCCAGTTCAAATGCTCTCTTCTCTACAAATCACTTCTTGAGAGTCAAAATACTAGAGATGAGTTTTGACCAGGGTAGCACTAGATCTGAACTGTGCTTTGGGGAAATTACTCTGACATGGGTATGGAATCACGTGTGGCAACAGGAGCAGTGGCTGTCACCAGGCCACTGGGGGCTGCCATGGGCACATGTGGAGTAGGACTGGGCACTATTTCTAATAGTAAGAAACTCTGAACTCATAGAATTTTATCTATACCTCTTTAGTGGCATTTATCATTTTTCATTCACAGCTATTTGCATACATAATATCTTTACTCCTAGACTCCTTGAAAATAGGAACAATGTCCTAACATAATTGGTTCATCACCACTGTTACAGAATTGATTTTTTTCTATTTTTCCCCACAAAGAATTTAAGGTGGCTTAGAAGGACACAAAATATTGGCTAATGATTTAAATAAGAAGAAAATGAGAAAAAAATGAGAGATATAATTGATACTTAAGAATAGTAGGTTATCACAAAATGCTTGCCAAAAAAATCAATTTTCTTTTTTTTAAGACTTGCCAGTGAGTTCAACCTTAGGCACAAACTGTATTTCCTTCCTTACTCAAAACTCTCTCCCAGTGGTGATGTCCATGCTTCATCCTCCTTCTTTACTCCCTATTCCCTGCCCCCACCCCCCAGTCCCACCAAATCCAGCCATGCTTTATTATGTGGTCCATTAGAAATTGCCATCTTTTTCCACCAGCTGACCTTCCTGACCACAGTGCTGGTTCTAGGCATGGGTAATTATTTCAAGCCA